>NW_022436964.1:24026453-24259994 GCF_009761245.1 Sapajus apella | reverse complement strand
TGGTGACAGAGTGAGACTCCATCTCAAAAAAAAAAAAAAAAAAAAAGAAGTGTCCTACATTACTGTTTTTTTGGCTTCCTATTCACCTCAATTTTTTTTTTTTTCAGATTGGTTTTTGCTCTTGTTGCCCAGGATGGAATGCAATGGTCGATCTCGGCTCACTGCAACCTCTTCTTCCTGGGTTCAAGCATTCTCCTGCTTAAGCCTCCCGAGTAGCTGGGCTTACAGGCGCCGGCCACCATGCCCCACCATACCCGGCTAATTTTTATATTTTTAGTTGAGAGGTTTCACCAGGTTGGCCAGGCTGATTTCAAACTCCTGACCTCAGGTGATCTGTCCACCTCAACCTCCCAAAGTGCTGGGATTACAGGTGTGAGCCACTGCGCCCAGCCCACCTCATTTTTATCTTCCCTTCCTGGGCTCATGGAGGTGGCAGGACATACAACACTTGACAATGGACAGATGAGATTGGCAGCAGTTTGTTGGTTATACTCACAGCTCAGACTAGAGGACATGGTACATGATGGAGGGCCACCCGGGGGTTGCACTCATGAATGGAGAGGACAAGCAGGGGCGGGGGAGGCAGGTAGTGTCGTGTCCAGAGGATGAGGTGCCCCCTCACTCACACAGGAGGATGTGACTGACTTGTTTGAATGATTTCATAGGCTGGTAAGCAATTGAAACCTGTTATTTAGGGAAACACAGGACTGTTTGTGGTCCCTTTGATAAGAAGGGTTGTTTGGTTTGAGCATCTTATCTGTGGGAGCAGAGAGGAGAGAGGAGCTAGGGATGAAGCCTTTTGAAGCCCTACTGATTTTACCAGATGTCAGGACAGTGCATCACACAGAGTCTTGATTTTGGACCCTAAACCCCAATCACTTCTGCTTACATTTCCTCAGCCCACATTAATCACATGGAAAATTGAATTCAGTGACAGAAAGCAACTTAAAGATCATTTATCATTTTAAGGCAGTGGTTTCCGAACTTCCATTTCTGCTCATGGACATTTCTGTTCAGTAGGATTTTATCTAAACATCATTGTTAACAACAACTATGATGGTATCAACAAAATCGGATCTAACAGGCTTGAAACAGGATCAGTGTCTGGGCGTCCCACTGTCATCTCATCCACTGACACACATAACCTGACTGCCTATGTCACACATGAGAAAACTGAGGCCCAGGGAGCACGAAGTGACTTAATGAGTCATACAGTAGAGTTCAACTCTTCCTGTGTGACAGTCTATTTCTAAGCCAGAAATAGCACATCCCATGGTGAAAAAATATAGGAAGAAAAAAATAAGAGGGCAATGGATTCAAAAAGTCCATCTAATATAGTGGAGGAAGGGGCAAAGAAGAGAGGGGGAACGAAGAGGGAAGGTGGGAGTAATTATGGAGAGGAGAGGAAAGAAAGCAGAAAAGACAAGCTGTGGGCCGCAAGGCCGATCCAAGTGTGTGTTACGCTGATGACTTCCACGTCCCTTTGTCCAGCCAGAACCCTAAGCTTCAGACTTGGAAATCCAACTACGCAGTCAACATCTTCCCTTGAAGCCTGACAGGCATCTTAGTCTTCTCATTCCAGGGCAGAACTGTTGATTTTCCACTCTCTCCTCCCTGCTTCTTTTTAGTCTTCCTGACCTCGTTAGGTACGTTGTAACATCTACCCAGGGTCTCCAACCAAATGCACATGTTAATCGTTGACTTTCTCTTTCTCTTACTTCATATAGCCACTCCATTAGCAAGAACCACTGTTTCAGCTTCAACTATTTCCAGAATCTGAGCCATTCTCTTCAGGTCTACAGCCTCCACGGCCCACCTACAACCTCTGAAGCCTGGCAATGGCCTCTTGCCTCATCTCTCTGCCTTCTGATTTCCTCACAGCAACCTGAGTCATCACTACAGAACATAAACTAAATCATATCACTTCTCTGACTGAAACTCTCTAAATCTCCATCTGCACACAGAATCAAGTCTCAACTCTTTATCAAGACCTTCAGGCCCGACTTTGTTGGGCCCCAGCCCAGCTCTCCTGGCTGATGCCGTTTCTAGACAGTGCTATTCCTAGAACATTCCAAGATTGTATAATTGTATAGGCTCAGCACATAGATCTTTATGAGGCCGAACTCTTGTCATTCATTTATTCATTCAACTAGTATATACTCAGGTTCAAAAAATATGGCAGGCAGTATCTTCTGCACAGGAATTTTCATCTAAAATGTCTCCTCTTCAGAAAGGCCTTTCCTCAAACTTGTCATCATTTACCTTACTTTTTATTCCCTTATCTTGCTTTTAAAAAATTATGATTATTGCACTTACTACTATATAAAATTGCATCACTTTTTAAAAACCTTTTTCTTCAATAAAATATACATTCTTCAACTATAAAATATGCTCCAGGAACATAAAACAACCCAATCTTGAGCAAACTCA
The DNA here is from genome assembly GCF_009761245.1 of Sapajus apella. Lineage (NCBI taxonomy): Eukaryota > Metazoa > Chordata > Mammalia > Primates > Cebidae > Sapajus > Sapajus apella. Next base: position 24,257,564 of record NW_022436964.1, on the reverse strand, counting down.
CCAACAGGGAAGAGATGAATTTCAATATTTTAATTATGTTCACATGTGTCACTATTACCAGATGAAATGTGTATGTTTGAGATATCAGAAAATAATGGTGGTATTGCTGATTATTAAGAGCAGGGAACAGTAGTTAATTTATCGAGGTAGGCAATTTATTACTCATCACACTCTGTTTCTTGCACAGGCTCATAAAAGGAACTAAGTAATCAAAGTTTAAGGAAATATAAAAAAAGACATTGAAGTAACTCCTCAATGTCCTTGGACCAGCAGCTGGGGAAAGGTGGTTTACTATACTGGTCTTCAGACCTAAATGCAAATCAGAATCTTTTGAGGGTGAAATTCACTGGCCCCCATCCCTGGAGATTCTGATTCTCTAAGGCTGGGATGAATCCTAGGAATCTCAATGTTTTAAAGAAATTTTGCTAGGGCATTTTGATAGCCTCACCTGGAAACCACCAGGCAAGAAACTTGTACATCCTACATGTTTTTACTAGACTAACGAAATATTTGAATAAGGTGGCCAAATGGGTTGCTTTGGGTTGGAGCTTGGACATTGTTGATCTGGAACTTCCATTTTTTTTTCATGGCCACATACTAAACCTTGAATTCTGTGCCAGAAAGAATTCCCAGGCTATGTTAGATCCATGAAGAAAAAGTGAAATCTTTGATTATGTCTATCTTGTGAACATTTGCCTTTTTTTTTTCCAGAATAACTTTAGAAGCAAAAAACCCAAAGCAACGGGCCTCACAACAGAGCCTGCTACACTGTTTTAATAGTGAAATGCAGAAAGCTGAGCCATAACATTCACCTCTCTCTCTTCTAACACAGAAAACTGACCCCTTAGGTCCAGCATGTCTGTGGTCATTACCTACTATCTTGGAACACTGGTTCATTTGATTACACTCAGAGATGCCCAGGAACAATTGCCATGATTAAATACATCTAATGGATTTAAGAATCCTATGAGGAAATAAGACAAAACTCACATGCTTGTCTTTCTTTTTTAACTGGGAGTTTATCCTCCATTGGGAGGAAAGACAAATGCAAAATAGAATTCTCTAGCCTACAGCATGCTAGATTTTATTGTCTTAAACTCTTTCATCCCCTAGTAGCATTTGCTTATTATATTTATAGAGTACCAGTGATTTTGAACTCACAGTACATTTGGGAAGTAAACCTAATGGGCATGTAAACATCCAATTGCAGTGTCAGGGAAACTTACTCAATACATTTCCAATCCTTAAAACACAAGCTTTCTGAACTATGGTTTGGCAAAGCAGTACACGGATTTAAGTTTTATAGGGCTGGATGAAAACTTTATATTACTGTAAAACAGAGAGAAATAAAGATTTTTCTTTAGACATTGAAGTCATATTATTCCCAGTTCAAAAGCTGCACCTATAAATCCAGAGCATGAGCATGAATCTAGGTGCAATGGGGAGGGAGTTTAATTACAAAAATTCCTCTTTGACAATATATTGATGTACTAAGCTGTCAGTAATGACGACCAGCTGATGGAGTTTCTGTAGGCCTAACGGTTAATCAGAAATGCAGATGTCACCATTAGACAGCCTGATTTTCCATAAATTCATTGTAGTTGGGAAGAAGCATTGTTAGAAGCTGGAATTCTCCTGCTTCTATCTAATATACACAAACACTTTAAACTCATTCCTTATAGGCAGCAAATGAAAACTTTCCTTGTGATTCCTCATTCCGGTCTTCAAGGGGAGCTGTTTTTCCCTCCTAGTCCTATGTTCATTTTGGAGATTCCATCATTCACCTCAAGAAAACCTCAATAGGATTCCTCAAGACAAAAATAACAGCTTCACAAAGAAAATTCAGCTGACTCATCCCACTCTTGCTTTTGATAGGTTAAAACATGAGACTAATTTACATACTGCTGAATAATTAATAAAATGTATAGCAGAACAGCTTGACAGAAAATACAAATAACTACATGAAATTACACAAGATATCCCTTCATAGACTAAACACAAAAGGACATTAGATGCAACAGGCTAATTTTGGTCAAAATAAAGTTTAATATTTCAATTTTTGGAAAGCAGGAGTACTAAATCGGATAAAACAGACTACAAAGAACTGTAATACAAAGTGGCAAATACTTTACTGCAATAAAATATGGGGAAGTTCAAAGATGAGAAAGATCACCCCCAAATCCCAACCCCAAACCCCACCCTCTGTGAATGCTTCCTGACAGAAGTAGAATTTAAGACAAACCTGAGGTGTAGCTAAGTTTTAGCTATGTAGAGTCAAAGGTGGGAAAGACACTTCAAGCTAACAGAACATGATCAAAGGCATGGAATGAAGAAAGTGAAGAAAATGTGTAAATTGTAGTAGTTCCTTTGTTTAGTTTTTGGTTTTGGCCTTAAAAAATGTGTCCAGAAGTATATAAGCTTAGACTAAACTTTTGAGAAACTAAATTACAGGTAGATATCTGGGGAATCTGAACAGGAGATTAAGAACTAAGGGTACAAAAAAGAATCATTAAAAAAAAAAAAACCCTTGGGTACAAAGAAGTGATGTAATTAGCACTTATTTTGGGAAGAGTCACCAGGCAGTAGTATACGCTGGGACAGAAATGAAAATTAATATAAGGACCCTGTTTAATGTGTCTTGATATTTTTCAGGGAAATTAATTGAAATTTCTGCTTAAAAACATCTAGAATAAGATAAAGTCAAGTTTCTGAATTTAAGTATTCACTAAGAAATCTTGGGCATTTGACCATTAAAACCTCAGCTTTCCCATTTGAAAATGGGAGCAACAATGTCTTTCTCTAACCTCTAAAAACTTATTTGTGTTGAACTATAAAAGACCCCAAATGGCCAAAGCAATCTTGAGCAAAAAGAGCAAAGCCTGAGATGCCACATTATTTGACTTCAAATCTACTACAAAGTTATAATAACTAAAACAGCATAACACTGGCATAAAAACACAAAGACCAATGGTACAGAATGGAAAGTCTAGAAATAAATCCACACCTTTACAGTCACCTGATTTTTGACAAGGATGCCAAGAACACATGTTGAAAAAAGGATAGTTTCTTCAATAAAAGGGGAAAAACAGTATATTTACATGCACAAGAATGAAATTAGACTCTTACTTCGCACCATATGCAAAACTCAACTCAAAATGAAGTAAATACTTAAACATAAGATGTGAAACTGTATAAGTAGTAGAAGAAAATGAAGTAAAAAAAGCTCCATGGCATTGGGCTGGGAAATAATTAAACAATATATATATGGTCCCCAAAGCACAGGCCACAAAAGCAAAAATAGACAAGTGGGATTACATCAAACTAAAAAGCTTCTACAGAGCAAAGCAAACAATCAGCGGAGTAAAGAGACAACCCATGGAATGGGAGAAAATATTTGCAAGCTATACATCTAATAAGGGGTTAATATTTAAAATATTAAAGGAACTCAATAGTAAGAAAACAACCAAATCGAAAAAGGAGCAGATGACTCGAGTTGACATTTCTCAAATGAAGACACAAAAATGGCCAGGAGGTATATGAAAACACACTCAACATTACTAATCAGCAGATGAGAGCAAATTAATACCAGAAAGAGACATTAGTCAGACTGTTAGAATTGCTATTTTCTTTCTTTTTTTTTTTTTTTTTGAGTCGGAGTTTCGCTCGTTGCCCAGACTGGAGTGCAATGGCACAATCTCGGCTCACCGCAACCTCCGCCTCCTGGGTTCAGGCAATTCTCCTGCCTCAGCCTCCTGAGTAGCTGGGATTACAGGCACGCGCCACCATGCCCAGCTAATTTTTTGTATTTTTAGTAGAGACGGGGTTTCACCATGTTGACCAGGATGGTCTCGATCTCTTGACCTCATGATCCACCCACCTCGGCCTCTCAAAGTGCTGGGATTACAGGTGTGAGCCACCGCGCCCAGCCAGAATCGCTATTTTGAAACCATCTGATCTTTGACAAACTTGACAAAAAAAAAAGCAATGGAGAAAGGATTCCCTGTTTAATAAATGGTGTTTGGAAAACTGGCTAGCCATGGGCAGAAAGCTGAAACTGGACCCCTTCCTTACACCTTACACTAAAATTAACTCCAGATGGATTAAAGATTTAAACATAAGACATAACACCATAAAAACTCTAGAAGAAAACCTAAGCAATATCATTCAGGACATAGGCATAGGCAAGGACTTCATGATTGAAACACCAAAAGCAATGGCAACAAAAGACAAAATAGACAAATGTTATCTAATTAAACTAAAGAGCTTCTGCCCAGCAAAAGAAACAAATTAGAGTGAACTGGCAACCAACAGAATGGGAAAAAAATTTTGCAAGCTACCCATCTGACAAAGGGCTAATATCCAGAATCTACAAAGAACTAAAGCACATTTACAAGAAAAAAAAAAAAAAAAAACCCAACAAAAAATGGGCAAAGGATATGAGCACACACTTTTCAAAAGAAGACATTTATGAGGGCAACAAACCTATGAAAAAAAGCTCATCATCACTGGCCATTGAAGAAATGCAAATCAAAACCACACTGAGATACCATCTCATGCCAGTTAGAATGGTGATCATTAAAAAATCTGGAGACAATAGACGCTGGAGAGGATGTGGAGAAATAGGAACACTTTTACACTGTTGGTGGAAATGTAAGTAAACTAGTTCAACCATTGTGGAAGACAATGTAGCGATTCTTCAAGGATCTAGAAATAGAAATTCCATTTGACCCAGCAATCCCATTACTGGTTATATACTCAAAGGATTATAAATCATTCTATTATAAAGACACATGTACACATATGTTCATAGTGGCACTGTTTACAATAGCAAAGACTTGGAATCAACCCAAATGCCCATCAATGATAGACTGGATAAAGAAAATGTGGCACATATACACCATGGAATACTATGCAGTCATAAAAAAGGATGAATTCATGTCCTTTGCAGGGACATGGATGAATCTGGAAACCATCATTCTCAGCAAACTGACACAAGAACAGAAAACTAAACATTGCATGTTCTGACTCATAAGTGGGTACTGAACAATGAGAACACATGGACACAGGGAGGGGAACATCACACACTAGCGTCTTTTGGAGGGTGGGGGACTAAAGGAGGGATAGCAGGGGTTGGGGAGATTGGGGAGGGATAACATTAGGAGGAAACCCTAATGTAGGTGACAGGGGGATGGAGACAGCAAACCACCATGACATGTGTATACCTATGTAACAATCTTGCAAGATCTGCACATGTACCCCAGAACTCAAAGTATAAAAGAAAAACAAAAAAAGAACTGCTATTATCAGAAACACTAGAGATAACAGGTCTTATGATTTAAAGAAAAGAGAACTCCTGTATGCTGTTGGTAGGAACATAAATTGGCATAAACATTATAGAAACCAGTATGGGGGTTCCTCAAATTATAAATAGAACTATCATATGATCCAATAATTCCACTACTGGGTATATATCCAGAGAAAATGAAATTAATATATTGAAGAGATACCTGCACTCCCATATTTTTTGCAGCATTATTTTTACTAGCTGAGATATGGAAACAACCTAAATGTTTATTAACACGAAAGAGTAAAGAAAATGTCGGTGTGCATACACAATGGAATAATATTCATCCTTAAAAAAGAAAAAGCATAATGTTTTCAAGGTTCACCATGTTGTAGACTGTATCAGTACTTTATTCCTCATTTACCCAAGATTCTATTTAAAATGTGGATACACCACATTTTATTTTGTGATTATCAGTTACTGGTGTGTTTTTCCCACTTGTTGGCTGTTGTAAACAATGCTGTTATGAACATTCATTTGCATGTTTTAATCTAAGTTTTCATTTCCAAGAGTAGAATTGCTAGGTCATATGGTAACTCTATGTTTAAACTTTTCTCAAACTCCTGGTGTTAAGCAATCCTTCAACTTGGCCTCCTAAAGTACTGGCACTACAGGCGTGAACCATCACATCCAGCGCTATGTTTCAACTTTAAGTAGCTTCCAGACTGTTTTCCAAAGCAGCAGCACCAACCTCCATTCCTACCAGCACCTTCTGAAGATTCCACTTTTTCTGCATTCTTGCCATTTGTTGTTTTCAAATATTTTTTTTTACTATAGCTATTCTAGTGGATATGAATTTGTATCTCACTGTAGTTTTGATTTACATTTCAGTAATGACTAACAATGAGCATCTATTTATGGGCTTGTTGACCATTTGTATATCTTCTTTGGAAAAATGTCTATTCAGATCCTTTGCCTACTTTTCAAATTGATTGTCTTTTTATGTTGAGTTTCAAGAGTTCTTCATATATGTTGGATATAAGTCCATTATCAGATACATGATTTCTAAATATTTTCTCCCATGTTGTGGGTTTTATTTATTTATTTATTTTGCTTTCTTGATGGTATCATTTGAATCATAAATATTTGAATTTTAAAGAGCTCCAATTTATCAATTTTTTTCTATTTTTTCTTTTTCTTTTGTATTGTTGGTATTGTGTCTAAGAAGACTATGGCTAGCCCAAGTTCATCAAAATTTACTCTTACGTTGTCTTCTAAGAATTTTATAGTTTTAGTCTTACATTTAGATTTATAATCCATTTAAAGTTACTTTTTGTGTATGGTAGGATCCAATGTTATTATTTTACATGTAGATATCCAGTTGTCCTAAAACCATTTGTTGAAAAGACTATGTTTTCTTTCCTCATTGAATAACTTTGGCAGCCTTGTTGAAATCAATTGACTACAAATAGTTTTATATCTGGACTCTCAAATTTGCTCAATTTTGGTACTTATTCTGGTACCACAATGTATTGATTGCTTTAGCTTTGGAGTAAGTTTTGAAATTGAGAAGCATGAATCTTTCTACTTTGCTCTTCTTTTTCAAAATTATTTATCTCTTCTTGGTCCCTTACATTTCCATATGAATTTAAGATCAGCTTGTTAATTTCTACAAAATGTCCAGCTGAAATTTTGATAAGGATTACATTTAATTTGTAGATGATATTGGGTAGTATTCTTTTTTTTTAATGTAAGGGATTTTTTTGTGTTGAGACAGTCTCGCTCCGTTGCCAGGTGCCAGGCCGGAGTGCAGTGGCGCGATCTTGGCTCACTGCAACCTCCACCTCCCAGGTTCAAGCAATTCTCCTGCCTCAGCCTCCTGAGTAGCTGTGACTACAGGCACGTGCCACCACACCCAGCTAATTTTTGTATTTTTAGTAGAGATGGGGTTTCACCATGTTGGCCAGGATGGTCTCGATCTCTTGACCTCGTGATCCGCCTGCTTTGGACACCCAAAGTGCTGGGATTACAGGCGTGAGCCACCGTGCCCGGCCTTGGGTAGTATTCTTAATATTATGTCTGCTAATTCACAAACATGGGATGTCTTTCCACTTATTTGGTCTCCTTTCAAAAATGTTTTGTAGTTTTCAGAATTCCAGTTTTAGGTCCTCTGATAAATTCAGCTCTAAGTATTTTATTCTTTTCCATATGATCATAAATTGAGTTGTTTTCTTAATTTGACATTCAGATTATTTATTTCTAGTGTACAGAAACATAATTGACTTTTTAGTATCTGTAACCTGAAATCTTGCTGAAATTGTTTATAAGTCCCAATAGTATTTTAGAGAATTCTTTAAGAGTATCTATATACAAGATCATGTTATCTATGTATAGGGTTAGTTTTACCTTTTAATTTCTTATTTGGATGCCTTTTATAGCCTTTTCATGTTTTATTTATTTATTCATTTCGGCTAGAATCTGTAATATAATATTTAATAGAAACAGCAATAAGAGTGTCTTGTTCCTGTTCTTAGGGGGAAAGCATTCAGTCTTTTACCGTTAAGTGTGATCTTAGCTGCTGTAGGGTTTTTAATAGATGTCCTTTATTAGGCTGAGAAATTTCTAGCACATATTATTTTTGTAAGAAAAATTATTTAAATAAGTATGCAAATTAATAAATACTTGATGAATAAATTGGATTTCATGGCTTCATTCTCAAAGCAGATCTGTACCACCCTGAACACCCCAAAAGAAATCAACTGAATTTGGATTCTTTTGAGAAAGTGACTTGAAACCTTTAAGGCTTCCATTTTACCCAGTTTTGTATGATTCCTTTTAACTAACCCTGCTGCCTCTTTTATTTGTCTGTTATCCTGATCATTATGGCTACAATAACTTTTAATGATATAATTCCTGTCTCTAATGATTGCTCTAATGCTAATGCCTAGCAGTTTCTTTCACATCTTTCATTATCGAAGCCTGATAAGCTCCAGGTGAAAATCCAGGGCAATTTCTTTAGAAAGTAGAAGTAGCAGCCATTAATGAGGCTGAGCCATTTCAGGAAATGATAAAAACTTGATCAAATGGAAACCACAAGGAGACTATCTTCTAGTAGTTTGTAACAGTCTCCACTAACAATGAGAATTCAATTATTAGAAAAGTCACACCTATGGATATCATTAAAACATCAGATAGCTCATTTTAAATAAATCCTGTTGCTAAAAATATATCTACTTTTGTAAAGAATGGGGGCTGAGAAAATTGCTGTATCACCAAGATTGCCCAAGGTCAATGGGTAATCTCTCTCTCTCCACATACACATACATACACACACACACACAAACACACACACACACACATATACACACTCTAACATGTGTCTATATGTATATATGTATATATATACATATATGTATATACTTTTTTCTATATACTCTTGTAACTTATAATCCCTTCCCTATTTCTATTCATTTGCCTGGTGCTATTCAATAAATATAAGCCACTATTTTTTGTATATCAAATCCCCTTTCAGATAAAAAGATGTAAATATTTTGCAAAATTCATTGGAAGGAGTCAGAACAATGGCCCTAAATAAAACATCATGGCCACAGGAATTTGGAGAGGAGGGCAAGGGGCAGCTATCTTCTTAAACATGTTTTCTTCTTCTTAAACATGATATAGAGTTTTGTGAGACAGCTCTACTAAGTCATAAAATGTTTTCTTGTTCTTTCGACTGTTAATTGAGCATGAAGTGAAGACTTAAGTGATTTTTAGAGAATTACCTTTGAGGTTTGGACCAAGAAAACAAGAATTGAGATTGTTGAAATAGGCATTTTAGCAGTTAACAAATTTAACCTTCTTAATTTTGTCCTAGCTAAGATTAGTAATACCACCTAGCCAAAGAGCTTATTTCCAAGCAGGAGTCATGCAACCTTTCAATTGCTAGATGATACAGAAAAAGCAAATAATTTTGAAATATTGGAATTACCCTTCCTGAATAACAACAAAAAGCTCTTTCTAGTAGCTGTCCAGAAAATCCCTAGCCAATATCACAGTTAGCTAAGAAGAAGTAACTAGAAGGAGATTTCTAAACATAAATGATCAAGATTAGATATGGCAGCAGTTCTAATTTACATTTGATACAAATACACAGTGTGGCTCTAATGCTCTATGTGAAAGCCCAATCGGCAAAGCACAAAAGGCTGCCTTCAAGGTAAAAAGGTGAGAACTAGACTTCCTAAGCAAGTGATCTTTACATAGGATTCAGAGGCCCTATGAAATTGGATTAAAAAGCCATTGCTTATTATTTCATCAATAATAACTGAAAGTAACTGTTTTCTTCAATTATGAATTTAAGACAGTAATCCACAAAGTATGAACAAGATCTTTGACTATGACTAATAAGAAATTGCATATTACTTTACATCATTTTCTATTTGTGGATATCTCAAAATGATTTCATTTGTTGCTTTAAAGTAACAGTAGCCTTGAGACATAGAGTTTTATGTAAAACAAAGAACACATTTCATACACATCACAAATTTAGTTTTTAAAACATTTTGATAGCTACTGAAATATAATTTTTGTAATTATGTATACATTTGCTTTTACTAATTTAAAAATATTTATCTGAAAAGTGATCTTTGGGTAACATCAGACTGCCAAGGTACCCACAGAACACACATAAGAACCTCTGGTGTGGAGAGAAAAGGAAAGGCGGCTGTTTACGCATGCTCCTTGCCTACACAAAAGGGATGTGCCCCACACTGATCCTTAAGTCATCTAGTACACATCTGCATGGCTTTCTTCTCTCTTTGCATCTCTCCTTTGTTACTTCCAGGTTATGGGAATTGAGGATTACCTTCCACTAACTGTGAATCAAATTCAAGATCCTGAGTCTCTTTCTACCAGAGAAGATGCTCTCAAAATTGCAAGAAACTTAACATTTACTCCAGCTTAAAAAGAAAGGAAAATTGGCAGCTCACATGGCAAGTCCAGAGGTGGGACAGCTTCAAAAGGGAGATCAGAGAGCTTTGGTTCTGCTCCTCCAACCCTCCGAGCTCTTCCTTCTTTCCTGTGTATGCTTCAACCTCAGGCTGATAGCAAGAGGCCTCCAGTGCTTCTGGCCATCACGTGAAGATACTACAATATCAGTGAAGAAAAAGGGGCGCATCTCTCCCTGTATTTACTATTTACAAGCAAGGAAACATTTCTGAGAACCCCCTGTGGAGGATTTCTTCATGTCTTGTTGGCCAAGACTAGATCATATTCTTATTTCTAAACCAATTGTTGGCAAAGAGACTCTGAGTCTTGTGATTGTCTTGGACTAATCTTTGAGGACAGAATGTGCATTGTAGACTCAATCTCGATGATCCAATAACTTTCTTGTAGAAGCACAATGTAACAGTGCTTTTATGAAGGTGCCGATACTAAACATTATACAAATAAATACAAGTTATTTCCACTTGTCTCCCATTGTACTATATTTGTTTATATTTGAGAAAATACCTCAGGCTTTAAGTCGCAAGCTTCTAGATGAGAATCATAGTATGAACCCATTGGTGGCCTTATGAGGTGTTCTAAAGGTGAAGGTCATGCTGTGAAAAAAACGCCAAATCCTCTGATGATGCCAGGCCTCTTTCACTGTTCTCCCAGACAGGGAAATCTTGCTGATACAGAAGCTGCCAAAATCTGCCAGCCCAACTTTAAGACTCAATGGGCAAGGTTGGGTTAGAATTCTCAGGTTTTCAACACTGTGGTGTATCTCTAATTTTCTCACTAAGTGTCAAAAAATTCTGCAAAGTGAGAGAATCTTAATACACTTTAATTAATAATTAATGTCTCACCACCCCTAAGGGTAAAAAGGAATATCTAAATCTAACATAAAAAGCTGACTTATATGACTCCAAATCATTTGGAATTTTAAACTTTGAAATGAAGACCAGGATGTTTACAAAGTTCTGGCCCATCATTGTCCTGAAACCTTCTATCTCAGAATGTAAAATTTGAAAATGAATGAGAAATAGGGTCGAGTAGGCATATTACCTGAACATTTAAATAAAGATGAGAAATGAGTCATCTGTCCTTAGGAGTAGAGAGAAACAAAGAGGAACTAGAATGGGCAAGTGGAAAAGCATAGCCTGCACCCTGTGAAGGTGTCCTGTAGAAGATTCAGTGAAGGGAGAAAGGAGCACTAAAATGTTTCAGGGCCTCATTTGAAGCTGGCCTGTGGATGCACATGTAGCTAAGGTGAGGACACTACATTGCCTGCAGTGCAGGTAGAGGGTGAACTTTGAGGAAGGAAATTAAACTCTTTTCTCTGGACCGTTTCAGTAATGCTGAGTCCAGGCTATTAGATCTGGCTTGGGCCTGATCTCTTGGTGACTGTGGGAGACAACAACATAATGCTTACTCTGACAAGCTGATCCTGAAACTGGGAACCCCTCACACTTCCAGGTAGGTTCTTGCTCCATTTATGTGTCTCCATAGCTGGCCAATAGGAAAACTGAGGAGAAAGGAACTCACGTTTTGGAGATGTGTGGTGGTTGTTTCAAGTTCTGTGTCTTTAACACACTTCCTTCTGCCCCACTCTCCGTAAGTTCCAGTTCCCTCACTGGCTATCTTTTCCCAGATAAACTCCTCACTCCTAGACATGCTAGGTTGACCAACGCTTTTCTGTGGTCTCATAACATTCTCCATGCACTTGCTCAGAATTTGTCTGGTGTGTGTCTCTCTCATGCCAGAATGTATGCTCTTCCAGGGCAAGCAACCAACCTTATTCATTTATGTACCCACTTCCTAACAGAGTGCTCAGCACATCTTAAGTGCCCAAATAATGTTTGATGTCATTGAACAGGAATTGCTCAAGCCATAAAATGAAGTGGCGTCACTTTCCCAGGAACGTCCCCAGTGCCTTTCCAACCTATACCCCTGCCCTCTTTCACTCTACAGGGAACATTAAGATGTTTTGGTGACAAGTTTTAGTAGTCTGTCATAGGTATCTCTATGGAGCTTTTCCATAATAGTTCAGAAAAATGAAAAGAAAAATCCCTAACATTTCAGTTCCAAATGCGTTATCAAATCTATCAGGTCATTAATATGCAGGCTTTAGTATTAAATATCATTATACTTCTTGTTCATTCTAAGGTCACCAGTATCAATCTCCCAATACATCAAGTCAAATTTAATATATATCAAAGAACATGATTAATGATAATAAGACACTATCAACTAATAAGGGTTCCGAATGTGAATTTGAGATAATCTGTGACTGAGAAAATCCAATGAGAAGAAAATTATTTGAAAGTTATTTTTAAACTGATGGAAAAAAGAAGTGAACTAAAATTACATAATCTATTATAAGATTTCAAACTCAAACATCAGAGTTCCTTTTGAAAGAAGGAAACTCAAAATGGATCCATCCTCTTAAAGAGTGAAAGGAATGAGATCCTCTAATCCTTCCCTGTCACTTTGTCTCCTCCACTCATTCCTGAACAGAAGGCGGAACATGGAGCCATTAGGAACTGTTCTGGTGGTTTCAGGAAGGTGAGGTCTAAAGGCTTTGATGTGAGAAGTCAGGATTTTCATGAAGCAATATTGGCTATTTTCTAGAAGAGAGGCATGCAGAGAAATCATGTAGCTTCACTGACAGGGAAGGACTGAGCTCAGGCAAGACACAGATATCTGATGATGTTCCTCAACATGTGAGCTTTCTATGCTTCTGCATTTATACCCTCTTATTTGAGAGCCAAGAGACAGAAGGGTTCCGAGATACAGTAATCAGGCCCTCAAACCTGTCCTCTTTGGCTGTGGATATTTTGAATTCATATATAAGAGATAAATCTACCTTGTTTAGGGATTGCTTTTAGCTGGCAAAACAAATTCTTGAAGATGGTAAAATAGCTTGATCTTTCACCTGTCCAAGGAGTCACGATGACATGCAGCCACAGGTTTCAGTACCTCCTTAACTTAATGGTATGGCTAATGGTAGAACTGTCTAGAAACCCAGAAGAAGTGCTCTAATTGAGTGGGCAGGGATCCGTTATACCAGGGAACAATACCTTAAAGTACATTCATCCAGGGGGTTGTTCAAAGTGTTCCATTGGGAAGAAATGCAAGCATTTATATTTATATTTTTGTATCCTTTTACATTTATTTGATAGTAATTTAATGGTTTAGTAGGGCATATGTAAGATTTAGAGATAAATTTACATATTGATGTGAATTCTATGGTTTTATTTTTTTTTTCTGATAATGGTGTGCCTTGTTCCATTCAAACCTTGCTATTTTGATGACTTTCTATATTATTTCAGACTTCAGAAGGTTTTTCTATTCTGATTTTACTGCTCTAAAAGCCAGGGTACGGCTGTTTCCATTTCATTTTAGTAAATGTTTAAAGCACTGGACATGCAGCATAGAAGGAACACATTCCTGATTGAGCTAGGATATCTCCATTCTCAATGTGTTCTAAGCTCAGCAATACTGATCTGTACATATATTGCGCACCAAGTTGCAAATTGAGCAATGCTGAAGTGGTTATGGGTTTTAGATGCATTGCCTACCAGTGCATGGTGCATTTCCTTCTTAGGATGATTATTGTTTTTTTCTTACTCACTTAAAGCCATCAGATTGAAATGATCATCTTTCTCCCCTGAAAAGAATTCCTGCCCTGTCTCAGTGTGCTTAAGGAATAGAGCTGAAACCATTCAAAACAACTTCAATATAATAAGAACACACAGATAAAACATTTTAGAAAATTCCTAGATTCCAATTACAAAAGTATAGCACAGAGATGAATAGAATCAAACATCTAAAGGACACAAGTGCATCCCAACAAAGCAAGAGAAAGGCTCCCTGACTATTGAAAATAGAACACACCAGGATGTTGAAATAGTTTTCAATTTCAAGTCCTGTGCTGCCAGGGTTTTATAAAGTATTTTCTATAAAATATGTTGCTAGCTACTTAAGCCATTCACTTTCTTCAGTAGTTTTGGGTTTATGAGAAGGCTAGAATAACTTGGAAAAAGGAAAAGATTCATCTGGATCAAAGACTATCCAGTTGAACAACAAAACAAAGACAGAGGCATATCTAGCAAATTGTCAAAGGAATATTATGGATTAGACTTACATAGAGAGAGGAAAAAATAAAATTGCCTTCTCCTGTGCATTTTTTTTGTTAACAGAGAACATAGTAAACCCTATATTTTCAAGAGAGAGGAGAAATCAGCCTGCCACTTTAATTTTCCACTTTATTTACAGATGATTTTCTTGGGAGATCCTGTTGCATGCGCTTCTTTTATCTTGTTAGCATTTGAAGGAATTCAGCCTGGATTTTTCCCTATGTCCAGCTTCAAAAAATTATATAAATGTAGAAACTTGATAGATATTTGGTATGACGGGGTCTTACCAGACTTGAAACTCAAATATGAGTTACAGCACAGTTACTGTTTCCAGAGTCCTGAAGGGTTTCTAGTCTCCTTGACTCCATGTGAATTCAAATCCCTTCCTCCCAAGAAATCCTCCCACTCTAATTGAAAAGTTTTAACCACTGAGAACAGTTTTGAGCCTTTCTCAGTTACTGATGGTTGGATATAATAAGAAATAAAAGGATGGAGGGATATCATCATATCTGTGGCTTTATGGTTTTCAGAGCCTGGAAACAATCCAATTTCTTTCCTGGAGTGAGGCCTGAGGCATGAGATAACTAACTCTGCTAAGGGGTTCATTTGAATTAAGAGTAAACAAAATTGTTCTTTAATCTCTGCAGTGAATCCAACCATTTCAAACTTAAATTGGCTGCAAATATTAAAAGGAGACGAAACAAGAGAATCAGAGAAACAAAGACTAGATCATCTAATGTGAGTTCTTAAGAATGTAACCTGCAGATGCCTATGAGGCTTATTGGAGGTAGAGAGGCTTGTCCTGAAAATCCAAGACCAAAATACTAGTATCTGTGTGTTACGCAGTCCATTCCAGTCCAATAAGAGAACCAAGGAGAAAGGAACTTATGTTTTGGAGATGCGTGGTGGTTGTTTCAAGTTCTGTGTCCTTAATACACTTCCTTCTGCAGTTTGAGACCTCATTTCATGTTGTGCCTGAAAGAGTCAATGGAGTAAAGGTGGGGCAGACTTGGGTGGCGGATGAGACTGGGCACATTCTTTTCAGCCTTTTTACTATATTTCCAAGGACATCCTTCTCTGTCCTGTCATTCAACCATTGAGACATCTTAGGCTGATGCATATCATTAACCTCCTTAGAATCAATTTCATACTGGTAGAATAGTGTGCCTATGTGTTTTCATCTAGGCAGACCTATTTAAAAATTTTGAAAACCGTCATTTACTAGGCATCATATTAATTATTTAATCCCTCTTTATTTTCAAAACAGAAGCAAAAATATGTCCCTCAAAGTTTGCTAGGAAGGTTAATTTGGAGAATATTTATAAAGTAATTTATTACTGGAAATTACTTTCAATGCCCCAAACAGCAATTACTTTTGCACCAATATAATACCTCACATTAAATACTCAGGAAATCTTTGTTCTTCCCCGTCCTACCCTTTTTAACATTTCACAGATCTACAGGGCATTGGAATCTATGCAATATATCCACCCCAACTAATACTTTGAAATATAAATTCAAAAACTGAGCAGTCTTCTTTCAATCAGTGAAGTCCTAAGACAGGAAAATGGATGAAGAGAAACCTAGAAAAAGAAAATAAAGCGGTGGGGCAAAAGGAAAAAAAAAGTGGGTTCTATTACTCTGGATCCAAACAACAAGGCAATGGGATCCGTTCAGCCAAGCATTACATCAGATCAATAAAAAATAATCAGCCAAGCAATTTGCTTAGTGATTAGTTGAGGTAATGTCATCCAAAGAATTTTAAGCAGAAGGTTTTTGTGAATATCTCACCTTGATCTTTCCTGCTTCTCCTTCCTATTCCATTTGTCTGTTGTGGTTTGGCGTTACTTTAAAAACAATAAAATAATATAAGCTCATTGTAAAACAAATAAGCAAAACAAAAATATCTAAAGTAAAAAATAAAATCTCTGTCTTATTCCATCATACTCCTTAGAGAAAGCCATAATAATATTTTGGTGCATTTCTACCGTACTTACTGTTCTTCAATGTACTTCTTTCTTTAGCAAGTTATTTTGATCATCTTTGCAAAAGAGTGTGTAAAGAGCCTCTCATTTATTTTAACGACAATGAGTATGACATTTTAAAATGTACCCTAACATATTTAATCAATCTCCTGATCAATGGACATTTTCCTGCTCTTCTTTGATGAAGTTCTACTGAATCATTTATTTCATGGGTTTCTGTGTCAGAGGAAAAGATGGAATATCATGCCAAGCATACATCTCTGGGTTCTTGAGAACTAGGAGGTCCCAGGGATAAATATTACAACCATTTAAACAATTTATTTATTTTTTATCATACTTTAAGTTCTAGGAGACGTGTGCAGAATGTGCTGGTTTGTTACACAGGTCTGCATGTGCCATGGTGGTTTGCTGCACCCATCAAACCATCATATCTACATTAGGTGTTTCTTCTAATGCTATCGCTCCCTTTTCCCCCCGCCCCTTAACAGGCCCTGGTTTGTGATGTTCTCCTCCCTGTGTCCATGTGTTCTCATTGTTCAACACCCACTTATGAGAGAGAACAAGCGGTGTTTGGTTTTTTGTTTCTGTGTTCGTTTTCTGAGAATGATGGTTTCCAGCTTCATCCATGTCCCTGCAAAGGACATGAGCTCATTCTTTTTTGTGGATGCATAGTATTCGATGATGTATAAGTGCCATATTTTTTTTTATCCAGTCTGTCATTAATGAGCATATGAATTGGTTCCAAGTCTTTGCTATTGTAAATAGTGCTGCAGTAAACATACGTGTGCATGTGTCTTTATAGTAGAATGATTTAGAATCCTTTGGGCACATACCCAGTAATAGGACTGCTGAGTCAAATGGTATTTACAGTTCTAGATCCTGGAGGAATCACCCCACTGTCTTTCACAATGGTTGAACTAATTTACACTCCCATCAATAGTGTAAAAATGTTCCTATTTCTCCACGTCCTCTCCAGCATCTGTTGTTTCCTGACGTTTTAATGATCACCATTCTAACTGGCATGAAGATATTATAACCATTTTTCTAAGTAGTTAAATGGTGAATGAGAAAAATCTCATTCAGCAATGTGATTTTAATGAAGGTACAATTTTGTGGGTTAACTGGTATTTCTGTGTGCTTGATAATTTTTGGAAACACTTCAAAATTCTATTAGATTCATTATACTTTATCTTCAGCTCTCACAATGCTGTGGTTCATGACCTGGCTCCTGTCCAGCCTCAGTTGTCACTCCTTCCCCACCTGCTTACCAAGTTGTAGTCACGGGGTTGCTAAGCACTGAGGCTTACACTTCACCCCACCTTACCTCTGTATGTGGAATGCTCCGTGCTATGAATCCTGCTTTCTGCTTATCTTTCTAGTGAATGTTTCATGTTCAGAACATTTACTTATCGCTTCCCCCATACATCTCTTCTTCTTGTAAATCTCTTCCTCTTCCTCATCTCCTCTCATTCCACTAAATACAGCTGTTTTCTCCTTCACACTTCCATTGCACTGTGTCTACAGTAATAATGTGTTTAAAGTCTGACTTTTGCTCTACGAATAGGATTCATGAGAGCAGGTACTGCATTGCAAGTCTTTGGGCTAGTGTCTGGCCCAGGGAAGCTGCTGCCTAGATGTCAGGTGATTAGGTATGACTCTAATCCACTTGACTCAAAGGGCAGTTACCTAGAGATCCAATTTTCTTTTTTGGTGGGGAGGGGAGGTTAATATTTTATTAAATTCCAAATTTTATTTTAAATTCTGGAGTACATGTGCGTGTTTGTTACATGGGTATATTGCATGATACTGAGGTTTGGGGTACAATTTATCCCATCACCCAGGTAGTAACAAAGTATCCAATAACTTTTCAATTCTTGCCCCCCTCCCTTACTTCCCTCACTAGAGATCCCAGTGTCTATTGTTGCTTTCTTTATGTCCATGAGTACCCAATACTTACCTTCTATTTTTTAAGTAAAAATATGCAGTATTTGATTTTCTATTCCTAGATTAATCCACTTAAGATAATGGCCTCCAGCCATTCCATGTGGATGCAAAGGACATGATTTTGGTTATTTTTACTGCTGCATAGTATTTTATGGTATATACACACCACATTTTCTTTACGCAATCCACCATTGATGGGCATTCAGGTTGATTCCATGTCTTTGCTACTGTGAATAGTGCTACAGTGAAGATACAAATGCACGTGTCTTTTTGGTAGAACAACTTACTTTCTGCCGCATATATGGCTAGTAATGAGATTGCTGTGTTGAATGGTAGTTTTAAGTTCTTTGAGAAATCTCCCAACTGCATCCCCCAGTGGCTGAACTAATTTACATTCCCACCGACAGCACATAAGCATTCCTTTTTCTCCACAGCCTCACCAACATCTGTTGATTTTTGACTTTTTATTAATAGCATAATAGCCATTCTGATGGTGTCAGATGGTATCTCATTGTGGTTTGGATTTGCATTCTTAGATGATTAGTGATGTATATTTTTTCCTGTGTTTGTTGGCCACTTTTATGTCTTCTTTTGAGATGAGTTTTCTCATGTCTTTTACCCACTTTTTACTAGGATTATTTGGTTTTTGCTTGTAGATTCTGGATATCAGACTTTTGTTGGATGCATAGTTTATGAATAGTTTATCCCATTCCATAGGTTGGCTATTTACTCTGTTGATAGATTGTTTTCCTGTGTAGAAGTTCTTTAGTTTAAATCCCACCAGTCAATATTCATTTATTTGCATTTTTTTTTTGAGAACTTAGTCATAAATTCCTTCCTAAGATCAATGTCCAGCATTTTGTGGCCTATGTTTTATTCTAGGATTCCTATAGTTTGAAGTCTTAAATTTAAATCTTTAATCTACTTTAATTTTTGTATATGGTCAAAAGTAAGGATCCAGTTTAATTCCTTTTCCAGCCCTGCCAGCAACACCAGCACCATTTATTGAATAGAGGGTCCTTTCCCCATAGCTTATTTTTGTTGACTTGTGGAAGCTTTTTTTCTGAGTTTTCTATTCTGTTCCATTCTTCTATGTGTCTGTTTTTGTACCAGTATCATACTCTTTTGGTTACTATAGTATTAGAGTATAGTTTGAAGTCAGGTAATGTGATGCTTCCAGTTTTGTCCTTTTTATTTAGGATTGCTTTGGCTATTTGGGCTATTTTTGTTCCATATGAATTTTAAAATAGTTTTATCTAGTTCTGAAAAATGACATTGGTAGTTTGATAAGAATCTATAGAATGCTTTGGGCAGTATGACCATTTTATTAATATTGATTATCCAGTCGATACACATGGAATGTTTTTCCATTTGTTTTGTCATTCACGATATTTTTCAGTAGATCTCTCTGAAGTGTGTATTCCTAGATGTTACATTCTTTTTTTGCTATGGTAAATGGGAATGCATTTTTAACTTTATTTTCATCTTGAATATTACTGCTATATAGAAATACTAATTATTTTTGTACATTGATTTTATATCCTGAAACTTTACTGAAGTCATTTATCAGTTCCAGGAGCATTTTGGTGGGTTTTCTAGGTATTGAATTATATCATGAGTTGAGAGAGACAGATTGACTTTTTCCTTTCCTATTTATATGTATTTTATTTCATTTTCTTCCCTGATTACTTTGATGGGGACTTCCAGTACCACACTGAATAGGAGTGGTGAGAGTGAACATTCTTGTCTAGTTGGAGTTCTCATGGAGAATGATTCCAGCTTTGCCCAATTCAGTACAATGTTGGCTATGGGTTTGTCATAGATAACCTTTCATTATTTCGAGGTATTTCCCTTTGATGCCTAGTTGGTTGAGGCTTACTATTGTGAAGGGATGTTGAAATTTTATTGAAACCCTTTTCTGTATCTATTGATATGATCATATGATTTCATTCTTAATTCTGTTTATGTGGTGAATCACATTTATTGATTTGGATATACTGAACCAACCTTGCAACGCAAGAGTGAAGCTTGCTTGATTGTGATGGATTAACTTTTTGATGTGCTGCTGCTGGATTTGGTTTGCTAATGTCTTGTTTAGGCTTTTTGCATCGATCTTCACTAGGGATATTGGCCTATAGCTTTCCTTTTTCTTTGTGTCTTTATAAGGTTTTATTATCAGGGTGATGCTGGCTTTGTAGAATGAGCCAGTGAGCAGCCCCTCCTCTCTGATTTTTTGAAATTGTTTCAGAATTGGTACCAGCTCTTCTCTGTACGTCTGGTAGAATTCAGCCATAAATCTATCTGGGCTGGGGCCTTTTGTGGTTGGTCAGTTTTGTTACTGATTCAATTTCAGAACTCAATATTGGTCTGTTCAGGGTTTCAATTTCTTCCTGATTCAATCATGGAACTTGTGTGTTTTCAGGAATTTATCAATTTTCTTTAGATTTTCTCGTTTGTGTCAATGGAAGTGTTTACAATAGTTTCTAAGGAACTTTAGTATTTCTGTGGAATCAAATGCAATGTCGCCATCATTTCTCATTGTACTTATTTGGGTATTTTCTCTCTCTCTTTCTTTTTGTTAATCTAGCTAACAGTCTACATACCTTATTTATCCTTTCAAATAATCAACATTTTGTTTTGTTGATTCTTTGTATGGATTTTTGGGTCTCAGTTTTGTTTAGTGCTGCTCCGGTTTTAGTTATCTTCTGCTAGCTTTGGAGTTAGTTTGTTCTGTTTTTTTCTAGTTCCTGTAGGTGTGATGTTAGATTATTCATAAAAGGTCATTCTAAGTTTTTGAGATAGACATTTATCACTGTGAGCCTTAGTCTTAACACTGCTTTTCTACATCCCAGAATTTTCACTATGTAGCTCTGCTTTCATTTATTTCAATTTTCCTTTCTTCCTGCTTTAATTTCATTGTTTACCCAAAGGTCATTCAGGTGTAAGTTGTTTAAATTCATATAATTGTGGGTTTTGGGATAACTTCTTGGTATTGATTTCTATACATTTATGGTCTGAGAGTATTATTGGTATGATTCTGATTTTGTTTAAAAAATTATTAAGACTTGCTTATGGCCAAGAATGTGGTTAATCTTGGAATATGTTCTCTGTACAGATTAGAAGAATATATACTCTATGGTTGATGGGTGGCGTGTTCTGTAAATGTCTCTTTGGTCCAATTGGTCATGTCAAAATTTAAGTGCAGAATTTCTCTGCTAGTTTTCTGCCTCAATGTCCTGTCTAACACTGCAAGTAGGGGGTTGAAGCCCCCCACTATAATTTTATAGTTGCCTAAGCCTTTTCATAGGTCTGAAAGTACTTGCTTTATTAATGTGAGTCCTCCAATATTGGGTGTATATATATTTGGAATCGTTAAGTCTTCTTGTTGTATTGAATGTTTTAAAATTATGTAATGTTTTTTGTCCTTTTGTACTGTTGTTGATTTAAAGTTTGTTTTATCTGATGTAAGAATAGAAGCCCTGACTCTTTTTTGTTTTCCATTTGAGTGATTTTCTCTGATCCTTTGCTTTGAGCCTATGCAGGTTGTTACCTGTGAGAGGGGTCTCTTGAAGACCCATGTTGAATGGGTCTTTTTGTTTTTTATGATTTGCTAAGTTGCCACTTTGTGCTTTTAAGTGGTGGCATTTAGCTCATTTATATTTGAGTTAAGTATTGAAATGTGAGGTTTTAATCTCATCATGAAACTGTTAACTCATTGCTGTATAGTTTCTAATGTCTGGTGGCTTTATAGGGTCTGTGGGATATTATATACTGAAGTGTGTTTTTATGGTAGTTGGTATCATTCTTTCATTTTCATATTTAGGACTTCCTTAATAATCTCTTTTAAGGCTGGTCAAATGGTAACAAATTCTCTTAGTGCTTGCTTGTCTGGAAAAGATTTCATTTCTTTTTCTCCTCTGAAGCTTAGTTTGGCAGGATATGATTTTCTTGGTTATAAATTATTTTCTTGAAGAATTCTGAAAACTGTCCTCTAATCTCTCCTGCCTCACAAGGTTTCTGCTGTGAAGTCCCCTGTTAGCTTGATGAGGTATCATGTGTACATGAATTGACTTTTTTCTTTAGCTGCCTTTAAGGCTTCTTCTTTAGTGCTGATGTTGGAAAGTCTGGTAACCGTATGCCTTGGTGATGTGTATTTTGTATAGTATCTGGCACGTGTTCTCTGATTGTCTTACATCTTGATGTCTACCTCTCTAGCAAGGTTAGGGAAATTTTCTTGAATTATTTCCTCAGCAATCTTTGTCATGTTGTTTACATTTTCTTCTTCTCTCTCAGGAATGCCAATAATTTGTAGGTTTGGTTGCTCTACATAATCCCATATTTCTTAAAGGCTGTTCATTTCTTAAAATATTTTTCTTCATTTTCTTCAAACTAAACCAGGTTAGTTTGAAAAACCAGTCTTCAAGCTCTGAAATTCTTTATTCTGCTTGGTCCAGTCTACTAATAAATCTTTTTAATGTATTTTGAAATTCCTCAAGTACATTTTTCAACTCCAGAAGTGCCTACTGATTTCTTTTTAAGATGTTTATATCTTCTTTCATTTCCTGAATTGCTTTAGAAGTTTGTGTTGATTTTAACCTTGTCTTATATCTCATTGAGCTTTCTTACAATCCCACGCTTTAAATTATTTTTTGTCATTTCTGAGTTTTCATTTTGATTATGAAACATTCTGGAGAGCTAGTGTGATTCTTTGGTGGTATCACTGCATTCAGATTTCTCATGATGCCAGAATTCTTGGGCTTGTTCCTTCTCATGTGGACATGCTGACCCTTCTAATTTTTGTAATTATTTTCATGTAGGTAAGGTTTTTCTCTATTTCTCTGTAATATTATTTTTTTTTCAATTTATTTTCCCTTTCCTCCTACTTAGGAATGTGACCGTAGAGAATGTCAGGTAGGGTCTTTTGGCTTTGCTTCTATAGCCCTATGCACTTCTATCAGCACATTTTATGTGTGAGATTTGACCCGCAAGCCAGTAGATGGCACTTATGAGTAAGAGCCTTCTACTTATAAGTATACAGCACTGGGTATACACTTGATTACTGTTTATTGGGAGAAGCTCTCTGTTGCTGCGTGCAATTGCCTGATCCATGGAGTACACAGGGGTATGAGCTCACTGCTCAGCCTGAGTGAGATGGCAAGATGGGAAGGGGCAGGTGATGTATGCCCACTTACAGATTCCCCAATGGCAGGCACAAGCACCAATGCCAAGGAAGAATCTAGCAAGTGACCACCAAGTGCCCAGATGTGTGCCTAGGCATGGATCTGGGAAACCTTTTCAACCCCAAGTTCTCTGCATAGGGAATGGGGCAGTCTAAACTCCTAATACAGTAGAGTGTGTGCCCCTGATGCCTGGAGATAGGGCCCCAATGTACTACAATCTCTGCACAGGAAAAGAGGCTGTTGGTTTAGGTGAGCAGGGTGTTCTGAATGCCTGGAGATGGGTATGGGTTGGAGCAGAGTGGGACTCACAGCACCATGATCCACACTGAGGAAGATGAGACAGCTTAGAAAGGTAAGACACATTAAGCTGCTCAACCAGGTGACCTGGTACTCCGAATGCCTGAGGATCTGCCTGAGCATAAAGTGGAGTGCCACCACCCCCCAATACCAGAATCTCTTCTCCAGAAGAGCTCAAACCATTCATGGGGTGTGCCAGGGGCAGAGGAGTCCTGTGCGCCAGAATCTATTCTCAGGAAAAGGAAGATAAGGTGATCCAGTTGAGGAGGTGCTCTGAATGCTTAGAGATCTGCCTGGGCATGGAGCAGAGAAGACCTTGTTCTACCATGATCTCTGCATAGGAAGATTGGGGCAGCTTAGGCTGACAATCCAGACAAGGAGGTGCTTTGAATACAGGGAGCTCTTCCTGGGCATGTAGTGTAGAGGGCTATAATATACCACAATCTACGTCCAGGAAGGGTGGGATGTCTCCGGCTGCTGAAGCAGGTAAGCAGGTACTCTGAATGCCTGAGGATCTGCCTGAGCTTGAAATGGGGAAGGTCCCTTTGCAAGAAGATCTCTACACAGAAAGGGTGGGGTGGGGCAGCTCAGGCTGCTAGTCCATGGGAGCAGTTGTTCTGAAGGCCTGGGAATCTGCCTGAGCATGGAGCAGAGAGGGCCCTGCTGCAGCACAATCCCAGGGGAGCAGACTGGGACACCCAGCAATGATATATGTAGACTGACTCCAGGTTGCCAAGATGGCCTGGCTGCAAGTTTCATCATCCAGGAAACACTGTCTGTAACAGCCCTTCTCCTGTCTCAGACTGGTGATGGGGGAGAGCACAATTCCAGTGCCTACTGCTGAAGTGCCTTCTATAGTTCTGGCTGTGGAGGACCTTCTCTCGCTCCAGACAAAGTACTCCAATTTTTGGCCCAAGACTAAAATGCTTACACATCTATGCTGCCAGGTTGCCAAAGAATGAATGACTTTGTATGTGCCCGGATTAAAAATGGCATTCTGTTCTCAATACTGGGTCTGTGAAAATGCCTGCAACTTTTCCTGGTGTCTTTCTCTCATGGAGTTAGCTTCCCAAGTCAGCTCTAGGGCTTTGGAAAAACAAAGTGATCTCCTTTGGCCTGGGTTGTTCAGATCTCCAGTGGAAAGGTGAGTCACAGAGGGAAGTTCTCTGTCTCTCTCATGTACTAGGGCTTCACTCAATTTTATCATCAAGACACTGTCATGGGTGCTGATAGCTTACATTCTCCTCCCCAGGATCTGGGGTAGCTTTCATGATTATGGTGGATTTCCATTTTCCTTCTTGAATTAAAGCTCACAGAGTTGATCATTATGTACTATCTTGCTATTTCCAAGGGCAGAGACATACTAAAAACTTTTAATCCACAATTTTGGAGAATAAATGCTTTTTTTTTTTTTTTGAGTTGGGGTCCTGCTCTTCACCCAGGGCTCTAGAGTGCAGTGGTGTGATTATTGTTCACTGCAGTCTCAGACTTCTGGGCTCAAACCATTCTCCTGCCTCAGCCTCTCAAGTAGCTGAAACTACAGAGGTGTGCGACTATGCCCAGCTAATTAAAATAATTTTTTTTGAGATGGGGGTCTCACTTTGTTCCTCAGGCTGGTTCTGAACTCCTGACCTCAAGTGGTCTTCTCACCTGGGTCTTCCAAAGTGCTAGGATTACAAGCATGAACCATTACACTCAGCCATGATCCTCTTTTCATCTAACATAGGCTGTAGATGAGAGAAACTGACAAGCACTACTATACTCTGAAAGTACCTGTGGACAGTTTTATATGATGGTTATTTCAGAAGTTGCCTTTTCTGCCTAAGCTGCCATCACACTGAGAGTTACATCATCCCTTCTTTACAGTATACTTTTCCCACTGCTAAGTAATGCTCCACAATGCACTGTAGCATCCAGTACAATAGCAGTTTCCATATGGCTCCTCACACATTTACTTGTATGTTCATTGGCAATTTAGGATGGCATTGTTCATTATATTTCAGATGTCAGCCTGGCTGGAGCCTATCCAAGGATGTGTACTTAAACTGTCAGAAACTGAAAGGCTGACATTGGGCATGACTCATTACTGTGCAATAGATGTGAGAGTGCATTTCAGGGGAAAATCAGCTTTAATCAGTGTCAGTGGATGCCATGTGATTTTCCCCAGCACTGATAATGATGCATCAATTCAGAAATGACAGCTGCTGGACACCCGCTGTTGCGTCATTTATGCTCCTCCATACCACCAGGTTGCAAACTCCAGTCACTGATCTAATTTGCTACTGTTTTTAGAGGATCAACAGCGGAAACAACAAAGACATAAATAAGTATCCTTTCTAAGTAGGTATGCAACCAGAATGATGATCATGACTGTAACTAAATACTGGCCTTTGTGTTCACAGAGAAGATTCTTTGCTTATCTACTGGTTGCTTGGAAAAGTAAGATTTCCAGATTTTTGGAGATATTTCTAAAGGTAACACCTCATGTGCTTTCTAATAGCTTATTTAAGTTTGGTACAATCCCTGTAAGGTAGATTGATATCACCATCCCCATTTTTGCAGCTGAGAAATCTGAGGTTCAATAAAGTTAATAATTAAATCATTTGTCCCACTGAGAATCATTAAAAGTCAGGAAGGCTCAAACTAAAATGTTCTGCCTCTATGGATTTCTAGAGGAGAATTGATGCCCAAAATATTCTGGACCAAATCAATTGATAATCCAAACTGCAATTACTCCAAAGAGCTCTAGACAAGGACAGCCATCAAAATAAAGAAACTGAAAGAAGACAACCTTTACCAGGTTTTTCATTCTCCTATTATTGGCCCTATACTTCTGGCATCTTAAAACAAGCCCAAGAAATGGAAGCTATCTCCAGCTTCATACAAGTTACCACAGAAGCACCTTGACAAAGTATCAAGAGCTGTGCATTTTTCCATTTTGTCACTATCATGGAAATACTGCCTGTTCAATTATTATCACATTAGTTCCATTGGTAGCTTCCCAGAAGGAAAGGGGTAGATATATCTCTGTTTGTAATACAGCTTTGTAAACACATAATCAAGCATTTCTTCTGATGGTGCTATAAAAAGTGAGCAACGCTACTGTCTTCTCAAGGGAAGACCCTCTGAGGATGTCACTAGGTAGACAAAAACCTGAGGAATTATGATGTTATATTATCATATCTCTGCCTCTGGTATAGTTAGTATGAAATCCTTTTTCCTCCTTTCATTATAACTTACTTTTTTTCTCTTCTTCTGCATTAATAAATCTGAGAAATGGAAAATCTGAATGCCATGGCTGTTCCAATTTACTGGGGTTTTTAAAGATAGTTTCAGGAGGTTCCCAAAGGTGTTCAACTGTGTATCTGATGGACTTTCTCAGACTTGTAAAACTCCTTTCTTTCTAAGCATATTTGAAAAGCGATAAATAATTCCTGAACACATTGCCAAACACTTAATTCTCACTAGGAAACAGCATAGGTACAAAGGCACTCACTAAACCACAAAAGCCTGGCACACATTTGTTTTGTTTTGTTTTTTGTTAAAAACAATAGGACTATGAGTCAAGTAATAAAGATAAGTTTAGATGTACAGTTGCTTCCCTTCAGCAAAAACATTTGGCAAAGTAGATATCCTTGAAATCTTTAGAATGAAACGGAAAATTATCAATTGGATGATAATATAGTTAGTATATGTATAGATTGTCGAATTATTTTACCAAATATTTTGATTATGATATTAGAGGAAAGCTTAATATGTATCCTATATCTCCAGGCTATATTTGAATATTCTTGTGTCTTCTTTCTTTCTTTTTAAAAACAAAACCTTTTTGTTTCTGGCAAGAAACAGATACCTTTCAAGTAGTTAGATTTTTAGGAAGTCATTTTTGTTATATTGACAAATATTACCAAATTATTTTGAAGTAATATTTTAAATTGTGTATTAGTGAGAACTGACTAATTAATGAGAATAGGTTAATAATTACAAGAAAGGGTAATAATCACTGCTGGGTGGATGGCTGATATATTTTCCACGTGAAGCATTTTAATGTTTAAAGTCTTTGAACTGGTTCTTACAGAGGAGGCTTACAATATATAATAACGGCTGGACCCCTCTGTAGCTCATGGCACCACTAGTAAGACTTGCAGTTGGCGTAAGACACCAGATCTTGGGCTTTCCCTTTCAGAGAACAGGGAAATAGCTGACCAATAGGAAAGTACAGCATGGTCACATGATTAATCTTACTGAATGGGATGTGAGCAGAAATAATATGTTTCATTTCCTGGAGAGAAGGGTTAAAAAATGAGTGTTCTTTCTCCATATTTTCTGTTTCCACCAGTTTGGTGAACATGAGTATGAAGAACTTGGAAACCACACGATCACTATGAATGGAACCAGAATATGAATGGGACATGGGCTTTTGAGTCACTAGGTAAACAACTGCACATTGACCTGGAACTGTTATCAGGTTGTTATGTGAATTTATAAACTTCTGTTATGTAGAGACACTGAAATTTTATTTTGTTTTGTTTTCATTAGAGCTGGTGTTACTGTAAGTAACATAGGTCAAAGCTCTGAAGTCATTGGTTTGTCCATTAAAATGGGTCAGGCAATCTGACAGCACCGTGAGTTTTAGACTTAATGGTCTCTTGGTGATAAGCTCTGGCTGGTTGCAATTCTTCTCTCACCCACTAGATAATAGATGACCTGGTGTCTGGAAGGTTAAAATTGAGGAGACAGCTCTTCTTTAATTTTGTCACATTTCATGTTTTCTGTTTTGCTAACAATTTCAGTAATGACTTAGAGAGTTTGAGATGGTAGGCTCTCAAAACATAGGTTATTAAGTGTTTGAATATCAATTTGTCCCATATGAATCATTTTCTTACCATATCATAACACGCAAGAGCCTTAAAACAGCATAGGCAAATATTAAATATTTCATCAATAACTTGAATAATAAGTATATATTAATCAGGACTCCCCAGAGAACAGAACCTACAGGCTATATAGAGATATATAAGAGAGGATTTATTATGGGAATTGGCTTATATGATTATGGAGACTGAAACATCTCACAAAAATGTCTGCAAAATGGGAAACTAGGAAAGCTGATGGTATAATTCAGCTGGAGTTGGACAGCCTGAAAAGCCAGGAGAGCCTATGGTGTGACCCCCAGTCTGAAGCTGAAGGCTGAAAACTGGAGGGTGAGGAAGGAGGGACTGCTGGTACAAGTCCTGGATTCTAGAGGCCAGAGAACCTAGAATTCTGATGTTCTAGGCAGGAGAAGATGGATGTCACAGATCCAGGAAAGAGAGTGAAGGAATTTGCTCTTCTTCTGCCCTTTTGCTCTTTTTTTTTTTTTTTTCCTGGAGACAGAGTCTCACTCTGTTGCCCCAGCTTGAGTCCGGTGGCACGATCTTGGCTCACTGCAACCTCTGCCTCCTGGATTCAAGCGATTCTCTGTGCCTCAGCCTCCTGAGTAGCTGGGATTACAGATGCCTGCCACCACGACCAGCTAATTTTTTGTATTTTCAGAAGAGACAGGCTTTCACCATGTTGGCAAGGCTGGTCTCAAACTCCTGACCTCAGGTGATCTGTCCACCTCGGCCTCCTAAAGTGCTGAGATTACACTCGTGACCCACCACACCTGGCCCTTTTACTCTATTTGGGTTCTCAATGGACTGGTTAATGCCCTCTCACATTGGTGAGGGTAACCTTAGTCTACAGATTAAAATACTAAACTCTTCTGGAAACACCCTCACAGACATACTCAGAAATAATGTTTTCCTAGCTATCTGGATATCCCTTAACCCAATCAAGCTAACAACCAAAATGAACCATCACACAGTGCATGTTTTTCAAAGTTGCCATACAAATAAGAGAAGCTCCTTTTAGGTCTTTTAATTCTCCTATATGCTTAGGCACAATTGAGGTCCTAAGAGGAGTTCCAAACGAATTTAAGCCTGTGATCAAATAACTGCAAGATTTAAGTCAATGTTGTTCTGGTAGGTAACAATTAATTTAAAAATTGTAGATTAGATGAACTACATTTATTTAACCCACTTCGGTTTGCTAACTATACTAAAGATGCTGTCAAAAGAATAGCTCGACAATTAAGATCCACTCGCCAAACGGCCTAAGAAAATAGCATAGCCCTAGATATAATATGAGTGCAGAAAGGTGGTGGTTTGTGTTGTGACTAAAACCCACTGTTTTAGCTTTATTCCAAACAACACCGCTCTCAATGGGAGCATAACGAAAGCCCTTCAAGGACCTACTACTTTATCAAATGAGTTAGCTAGAAATTCTGGCATCAATAACCCTATTTCGAATTGGCTCAAAAGGTTATTCGATCAATGGAAACTATGACCTCAATTCTTACCTCTCTAGCAACTGTGATAATTATACGTCGCATTAGATATTGTGTCATACCATGCACCCGAGGACTCATGCATAGGCTAGTAAACACACCTCTTACTAAAATATCCCCAACCCCTTCTCCACCCTAATTAGATCAATTACTTCTTTTAGAAAAACAAATAGAACAACTAAGCCAAGACATTTTAAGGAAGTTTGAAGAGAAAAGAAACTGGAAAAATTCAAGATGGGGAATTGCTGTAGTGAACCCCAAGTTTCTCTTCAAAGAATTAGGATGTCAGTATGTTCAGCTCTCTTATACTTTAATTCTCCATTTTAAAGTTTAATTCCCTTTTAACGCCAGTAAACAACCTTCTCCACCAGTTCTAATCAGTAGTTCACATCTGTTCCCCACCCCACCCCCCACTCCATCCTCATCCCAGTTACCTGATCACCCCGATCCACCTGCTCTGACACACCAGTAATGGTCCTTCCTGCCAATAGGGATTAGTCTAGCTTGTGTGGTCTAACCCTAGCCAACAGGGGACAACACAGCAGTAGGGATGAACCCCGTCAGGCATAAGTACCCCTTCCTCCTTTTCTAAGCATGCTGCCACCATTGTTGCATCCATGTGCCGCACTCTTTTATAGAAATAAATTGCCTTGCTGAGAAAAAAAAAAAAGTTGCCGTAGAGACCAAGATGAAAGGGACAGGTAACACAATAGACAAGAGGATATTTCTGTTGCCTCCATGCTTCCAAGCTATTTCCTGTGTCATATTTGGCCTCAAATATCCTTGGTTTTTTTCGAGCTAACTCCTATAGGTTTTCAAAATTCTCCACTAGGAAGCCTTCTCTTCTTCCACCCATAGTTTATTTATATTTATTTTCTCTGTATTTTCTTAGTGTCTGGGCATGTCTCTATCTTTGTACTCACTTATAACCTCATATTTTGATTATATTTATGGGTTTTTTTTTTTTTTTTTGGTCTGGTAGTCCACAATTTTTTTCTTATGGCAGATACTCTATCTTATTCAATGTTGTATCTTCAATGTCTAGCATTTTATTTTATTTATATGCTGTCTTATTCTAAGACTGATTTATGCTGATTGGTATCCTCAATGAACAAAAGACCAAATCAGTACATTTTTTTTTAAAAAGTCAAAATCACAAATGATAAACTCAAATAAGCAAGGTAAAATAAAAGTGGTAGCAAGGTAAATTTTCTAGTTTTTCTTAAAATAACAAATACAAAATGGAAACAAAAACAAAAACATGCTCTCTTGCAAATAAAAATGTAGTATTCGCGGCTTTTCAAAAATTGATGTAAAAAATGATCTGAAGTTTTAGAGGACCACAAGTTTGGAAGGAAACCGAAGATGACTTCTGCATAAATACAAGTAAAGGGGCCTGATGAGCACAAAGGATAGTGCCATATGGTCTCTCGGGTGAGGGCACATATATAGCATTCTCAAAATGTGCACATATATAGCATTCTCAAAAGGTGTAAGAAATGCATATATAGCATTCTCAGGTGCCATTACTCAAAAGGAACCAGAGGATGCCCAAAAGACAATGACCAAGCCAGTAATGAAGATTGATCGAGGAAGACGTTTCAAATATCCAAAGGCTCTCATGTATAAAAAGAAGTTAAATTACTCTGATGGATGACATATATACAAACTGAGGCAAATGCATAGAAGTTGCAGAAGACAGGTTGTGCTGTTTTGGAAATACAAGTTCTAATAATAAAGGATAGTAAAAAACATTAAGGGCTACTTTGGGAGGTTTGTGGAGTTTGGACAAAGGCTGAATTATTTCTCATCAGAGCTGTGATAGAAGCGGTTCCTGCATTAGGAAGAAGGTAAATATTATGGACCAAATGTCCCCTCTTCCTAAATTCATATGTTGAAACCTAATTCCAAATACTACTGTATTTGGAGGTGGAATCTCTGGGAGGTGATTAGGTAATGAGAGTGGAGGCCTTATGCATGAGATTAGTACCCTGAATGAAAGAGACCCTTGAAGGCGCTCTTACCCCTTCCTCCATGTGAGATCACAGTGAGAAGAAAATCCATCTGTGAACAAGGAAGCAGGCCCTCACCGGATACTGTCTACTAGCATCTTGATCTTGTACTCACCAGCAATCAGTGCTGTGAGAAATAAATTTCTGTTCTTTATAAGCCACCTAGTCAATGGTGTTTGTTTAGCAGCCTAACCAGAATAAGAAAGTAAACCATAAAAATGTGTCATCCTCTACAACCTGAATATTCCAGATTGTCTACATTGAATCAGACTAATCATATCTCACTCCAATGTGTGCATTAAACTGTCCTATTTTATCTGTATCTCTTTGTTGCTTCTTCCTTCTCTTCCACTTTTGCTTCCTTCTTTTGTCTTTCATCTTTTCTGTCTTCTTCCTTCTCACTGATATCCACCTAGCAGCTACCATAGGTCAGGCAACGTAGTAAGTACTGTGAGTTCAACAATGAGCAAGTTAGACAGGTTGCTGCCCTACAGAGTTTGCCATCTAATGAGAGATACAGACAAGTAAACAGGTAAATACAATGCATATTATAAAAGATGATAAAAGAGATTTAGAAAGTGCTTATTAACCCAGGGCATGGAGTGTTTGAAGGAGGCAACATCAAGTCCACAGACCTCTTGGAGCCAGGCCAGCAATGGAGGCATTGGTAGCATTGACATAGCAGACCCAGCGTAAGCTGCATTCATCTGGTTCTTTGTTTTGATTTTTTCCCAATATTCTTCAAGCACTTTCCAAATTTACTTTTCAATCATCAAATGTCCCTGTGAGAGAGAAAAATATCACATCCTTTTATATCTATCTGCTAAATGTCAGTGCTCAGCAGGTGAGTTAGAAGGTAGTGGGTGGAGAGAGAGACAGAAAGAGAAAAAAAAGAGAGAGCAAGAAAGAGAAAGAGGAAAATTACCTAAGTTTCCCAGGAGATATTGTCACCTGTGACAAGTTGGATTTTAATTTCAGGACTGGGTATAAGCTAGCCTTGAATGCATAATGGCTATCATGATTGCCTACCGAGCCACTGTCAATCTAGATTTGAAACTCATTACAGTAAATTGCTTTGGGATACCTTGAGCATGAAAAATGCAATAAAAAACAATACATTTTGTAAAGAAGGTGGTAAAACTATAAAGACATTTTTAGAGCTTGCCTCATATAAGTGAGATGCCAAAGACAATACAGGAGACCCTGACTCTGCCCACGGAGAACAGTTATATCTGTTGAAAAGAAGAGAAAAAAGATGAAAATAGCTTACCGTGGTCTCTGAGGAACAACAAGGGCCTAATTAACTGAACTGGTCTCAATATGCCAACCTTTATTATTTATTGTCTATTAAGATGTCTCTACCAGAAGCCAGAGGTGACACATGCTAATTGCATGCTATTTATGTTGACTAACATGTTCTCTATAATGATCATTTGTTTCTACAAAATTGCTACATGTCAACACTTCAACCAAAGAGTCCGGTTAAGGCACAAGTGACCTCTACTAGGCATAATTTGGTTTGGTTTTCATTCTTTGTCAGTCTGTCAAGGAAAGGCAAAGAATCTGGCCAGCATAACTGGGAATGACATTAAGTTAGGACTAAAAATGTATTACAGATTTTCTTCTCCTGATTCCAGCTGAATGACATTCCCACCTTACTGCAATAAGATTCTTACTAAAATAATTTTTAAAGCATTTATTTTAATTGGTCATGAGGGACAGATGTTGTGTTTTTTGGGAATAAAATCTCTACTAGGATCTATGATTGGCTTAGAATCATTTCAAACCAAAATGAATAACTTCAACTAATATTTGCTGTAATAAAGAAAGAAGTAGGTAAGAGTTCAAGGATACTGGATTTCAGTTCCAACTCTAACTAACTGAGAGATCTTGAGTAAGTCCTGCTCTTTGTTATGATCTTTCCTCATCTATAAAATGTGGATAATCTGTTTGCAGGCTTCATGTTTCTCTCATAATTTTGGGGCTCTTTGAATTTTTTCTTTATAGCACTTACCATGGTTGTATTTGTACTATTATTGTATGATTCTTTGACTCATGACTTTTTCACCCATTGACGCACCATGAGAACAGGAATCATGTTTAATTTTCCTCAACATTTCAGCTCCAGCTTCTTGTACAAGTTTCTTGCACAAAATAGGTACTCAATGAATACTACTTCTTCTTCTTCTTCTTCTTTTTTTTTTTTTGAGATGGAGTTTCGCGTTGTAGCTCAGGCTGGAGGGCAGTGGCGCAATCTCGGCTCACTGCACCCTCCGCCTTCCTGGTCCCAGTTCAAGCAATTCTCCTACCTCAGCCTCCCAAGTAGCTGGGATTACAGGGACAAGCCACCATGCCCAGCTAATTTCTGTATTTTTTAGTAGAGACAGGGTTTCACCATGTTGGCCAATCTGGTCTTGAAACCCTGACCTCATAATCTGCCTGCCTTGGCCTCCTAAAGTGCTTGCATTACAGGCATGAGCCACTGTGCCCCGCCCACCATACTTCTTGAATCAATGAATAGATAAACAACAATTTAGGGTAGATCTTCTTACTTTGAGTCTTAGAAATGGCATTCCCTCAAGACTTACTGAACAGCTCAATCTACACATGACTTCTCTAAATTTCCATGGCAACTCATCTATGTTTGTTTTAGAGAGCTTAAGCTCCTCCATCCTCCATTATAATTATTTATTTAAATGCTTAGCCTCCTATCTAGGGTTCTGAGAGATGTCCTGTATTACTGCATTTTTTCTTATATATAATAGGAATTCAATAAATATGCGTTGAATTTAAGAGTGTCTGTGCTATATCTTTATATCTAAATGCAATAGATCTTTTGTAGTGTTTATTAAATAAAAGTTGGTGATATTTCACTTGTTTGTCAGGGATATTTTGACTATAAATAACAAAGTTCCACTCAAACTGGCCTAGCCAATAAGATTGTAACTTATGACTCACATAACTGGAAAGTCCAGGTAGGCTTCAGAAGGGTTAATGCTATAACTGAAGTCCCAACATTCTCTCTTTTCTCTCTCCCTTCCATAATTTGTGCATCTTCCTAAAAGTGTCTGCTCTTAAGATGACTGCTAGCAGCTTCTTATATTTATTTTTTTAATAGTCCTCTCAATGTGCCAGGTGCTGTTTTCGGTGATTAATAAGTATTAACTCATGTAACACCCCAAACAAATCCCCTGGGTAAGAATGATTAGTATCCCTATTTTGCTTATGATATTAATTAACACTGAGGGCCAGAGAGGTTAAATAATTAGCTTAAGATCATACAGAGTAATCATGTTTTAAACCCAGGTACTTTTTGTCTCCAAATTTTCTGCTCCTAACCACTATACTTCCTCATTCAATACAACAGAAATAAAGCTTCATTTTTTTTAAATTAGATACCAAGGAATTAAGCAGAAACAGTCTTCCCAAAAGAAACAAGCAAATATCTCTTTGCACTTTATTGGCCTGGTTAGATTAACTGCTAATTCCAGTCACCTTGTAGCCAGTGGTAGCAATGTTAGGATTGACTTAAATGTATTAGGACTAACTCCTGGAGTTTAGTGTTGTGAAAATCTTATGGTCTGTGTAGAACAGGGTAGATATCCAAGAATAGTCATTGATACTGTTATCATGGGTATGAGTGAGGATTTATTAGGTGGACAAACAAGAGCAAATGGACACTGAGACAGGTAAACCTCAAAAGATATTTTAAGAGCTAAATGTCAAACTTTCTGTGACTTCAAAGAACAAATGTAATCCTAGATCAATTCACTAAGAAATGCAAATTTTAGTTTGTGTACAACAGCTCTAAAATAATTTTGTAACCATGATTAGAGGAAGTCCATATACATGGTAGCTAAATTCATTGATTATGATTATATTGGCTAAACTGACCAAGGGACTTATTTGATTGAACTTTAGAATTAGAATTGTTATAGCTGTCCTCTAACTGAGCTTGTAAAAATAGCTGTTTCTTGGTTTAAGAAAATTCAAAGGATACAGTTGCTAATCTTTGGTCTGTAATAATGTGGTGGGTAAACATTTGAATAAAACCAATGGGTACCTAGTTGTAGTTTGAGAAAACTGAAGAAGAGCAGATTATTGAGTAACTAAGGCAACACAAATCAGCAATTAAAAAAATATGATCTCCTAACCAGTTTATGGACCTCTGCCTGCAGATTGGCTCCTCTGTACACAATCTAGAATGTATCCAAATGTCCAAAACGCTTAACTGAAAAGATAAGGGATCTGGATTAGAAAATAGCTGACTTGTGCTGAAAACCAGATGCTTGCAACTCAGCTGAAATTTCTGGGATAAATAAATTATGGACAAAAACAACGTTTTAGAAACTCTGGTGTCAGTGAGCTAATGGACAGCTCCAGACAAAGACTGGAGAAGAAAAGCATTGTTATTTGAGGATGGTAATAGAAGTAATTATCTTTGTGCCAGAAAAAAAATAGCACAAAAAGGCTATGATGAGTCTATACAATCAGTCAACAAAAGAAATTTTCTAGAATTATTTGACCTAATTACAACAGAATTTGCTCGCTGTTTTTGTAAATATCTTAGGGATGTAGCACTCACCACACAATAATCTGATATCATTAACAGGTTGTGCAGTATAAAGCCCAGAGCCAAAAAGAGCCTAGGGACTCTGGACAAAGAACAAACAAAGCACTGGAAATAAAATGAGCAAATCAGGCACACGGAATTACAACACACTGAAGAGAGAAGAAATCAAAAGAAAATTTGAGGCTCTGACTTTGCAAAGCAAAAATACAATAAAACGAATGCAGAACCAAAGATGAGTAACGAGTGAAAGGACCTTCTAACTCTAAATTCAGTTCAGAACATCAGCTTCATCATCCAATTATCTCTGGTTTATTTAGCCACTATGGAGATTGAAAAAGAAAAAAGGATGGAAATATCTTGATAAAAAGTATTTAGCAAGAGATATTATTACTGATCCTACAGCGTTATTTTAAATTAATCAACAATATTTTTAAGAGTCTAAATATTTGGGATTATATAACTACTTTTAAGATATGGCTTATGGCAAGGACAATTATTACAAACATATTTTAATCCATGCGCTTACCAGAATCTTATGGTAAGCATTCCTCTCTGGGAGCTCCCTCACAATCATAAATGTCTGTTTTCTCTGACACTATTCTTGGGTTGCTGAGTGTCACCTGATAAAATCATATTACCATTTAAGTTGATTTCCCCCAAAATTTATAATTTTGAAATTTAACTCGTTCTTTTAGTGCAGTTTAACAATTATTTACATACCTCTCTTTTCCAATCCCAACCTTTTACTGCTCTAATTTTATTACCTCCCTAATATCTGTTCTATTGATCATTTTCTATATTCTCCCCTTCCTGCAGGATGACTTAGCCTCTTCCCAGGCATAAACTCCCCTGATACTTCTTTATATACCTCTTATCCATATCCATATTTTTGTTTGTTTTTTTTTGGTCTTCCTTCCTATTTTATAAGTGGTAGGGGAGTGGTGGAAACCCCTTTTGCTGTCCAAGTTATATCCTTTAATTATACTCTGGAATATAATATTCTCTTTAGTCTCCATGAAACATTACTTGGTGAACTATCCTTTCTTTATTTTCTCATTCACCTTACCTTATCCTTACTCTTATGCTCAAATATTCTCTTTACAAAAACATTAGATTTTTCCTCCATAGCAAGCCACCATCCTGTTTCTTTTCTCCTCTTTATAGCTAGATTTTGAAGTCTTTGTCTAAAGTAGGATTTCTTAATCTTGGCACTACTGACATTTTGGGCCAGATAATGTTTTGGTCTGGGAGCTGTCCTACGTCTTGTATAACGTTTAACAGCATGTGTAGTCTCTACCTACTAGATGTTAGTAGTACTTCCCCAGTTGTAATGGTCCAAAATGCCTCTAGATATTGCCAAATGTCCCCTGGAGGGCAAAACCATTCCTGGTTGAGAACCACCATCTCCATTTGTTGAGGTCCCATTTGCTATTCAGTTCAGTGCAATACAATTTCTGCTCTGGACAATTCTGTGCAAACTGTTTAATTACAGAGCAATAATATTCTAATGCCTAAATCCAGCAGCCTATTTTCAGTCTCACCTTTTTGACATTTAACTTGGTCAGTGGTTTCCTGTCTTTAAAATCCCATTCCTGAATGGCTTACAAGGACTGCTCTCCAAGTCCTTC
The DNA here is from genome assembly GCF_009761245.1 of Sapajus apella. NCBI lineage: Eukaryota > Metazoa > Chordata > Mammalia > Primates > Cebidae > Sapajus > Sapajus apella. The sequence continues at coordinate 24,219,172 of NW_022436964.1, read as the reverse complement.
TGTAGTCTTGCTGTTTCCTCTTCTTCTACCCTATTCCTAAACTCCGCAGGCTTATCTCTCCTTAAGACCTAGGTCCACTTCCATGCCTTTAACTACAAACAGGCCATTGAATCCACAAACTTAACTCCATCCCAGACTGCTTTTCTGAAAATCAGACACATATTTATAACTAATCAGGAAACTTATTTCTAGTTGATATCTCAAACGTACTTCAAAACGCAACATGTCCAACTGGAGCTCGCGTGTACATATTCTAAAAATCAAATATTTTCATGTTCACTATCTCTGCTTACTAAAACACCATCCATCAGTTAGTAGCCAGCTAAGCTAACATTCAGTATAAACTCCTCCTCCCAATTCTGAATTGCTAGATTTGCCAGTCACCAGGTCCTTTGAACCCTACCTTTAATATCTCAATTGTTTCATACCAAGATGGGCAAATAAGAGGCAGCTCCAGAAAGCAGCTCCCAGCGAGAGAGACACAAAAGCTGAGTTGTCTCCACAATTCCAAACGAGGCACCAGGTTCATTTTGTGGGTCTGGTTGGACAGTGGGTGTAAACCAAATAGGGCAAGTTGAGGCAAGATGGGGCACTGCCCGACCCAGGAGATGCATGCAACCAACTGGAGGACTGGGGGATCTCCCACTCTGGGACTTTGGTTCAGATACAGCACTCCACCCAAGCTCTCTATAACTCACAGAAAAGGAGGTCTTCGCCGGGCTGGAAAGCCTCAGTGAGCTGCTTGAACAGGGCAGAACAGCAAGTTCAGCCAGTGATGGAGCTGTCAACATAGATCTAGGCAGATGCACTGGCTGATGCAAAAGCCAAAAAGCCAGCGGGGCAGAGCTACCCACCTCCCAGTAAGAGGGGGAACTGAATGCAGGGAAATAGCCCAAACAGCAGGATGGGTCCCCGCACTCCCAAAAAGCTCAGCTGGCTGAAAAAAAAAAAAAAAACCTCTCACTCCAGAGTTACGCACCCAGAACATCAGTTAGAGAGTGACCAGGAATGATGGAGCTCAGCAGGGGGAAGGGAAGCCGCAATTTGCAGAAGCCGGCCTAATTTTCCTCAGTAAATAAAAGACGCAACAGCTCCTTGGAATCTGTGGCAGCCCCGCAGTGCCTCTGCAGGCAGACAAAAGAAAGGCCACGTCCCCAAGCAGCTACCTGAGATCAAAACTATATAAATCCAAGAGATGGGAAGAAACCAGCTCAAGAAGAATGAAATCATCAAAAACCAGAACGTCTCTCCCCCACCACGAGATCACAACTCCTCACCAGCAAGGGAACAAAGCAGGACGGAGAAAGAATTTGACAAACTGACAGAAGTGGGATTAAGAAGGAGGGTAATAACAAACTTCTGTGAGTTAAAGGAACATGTTCTATCCCAATGCAAAGAAACTAAAAACCTTGAAAAAAGGTTAGACTAAATGCTAACTAGAATAACCAGCTTAGAGAAGAACATAAATGACTTGATGGAGCTGAAAAACATAGCACAAGAACTTCGTGAAACATACACAAGTTTCAATAGCTGAATAGATCAAGCAGAAGAAAGGATATCAGAGATGGAAGATCAACTCAATGAAATAAAATGAGAAGACAAGAAAAGAGAAAAAAGAGTGAAAATAAATGAACAAAGCCTTCAAAAAATATGGGATTATGTGAAAAGACAAATCTACACCTGATCAATATAGTGGAAGATGATGGGGAGAATGAATCTCAAGCTGGAAAACACTCTTCAGGATATTATCCAAGAGAGCTTCCCCAACCTAGCAAGAGAGGCCAACATTCACATACAGGAAATACAGAGAACACCACAATGATACTCCTCTAGAAGAGCAACCTAGGGCACACAATCGTCAGATTCACCAGGGTTGAAATGAACAAAAAAATACTAAGCACAGCCAGAGAGAAAGGTTGGGTCACCCACAATGGGAAGCACATCAGACTCACAGCAGATCTCTCAGCAGAAACCCTAAAAGCTAGAAGGGAGTGGAGGCCAATATTCAACATCCTTAAAGAAAAGAACTTTCAACCCAAAATTTCATATCCACTTCATAAGTGATGGAGAAATGAAATCCTTTATGGACAAGCAATTTCTGGGAGATTTTGTCACTACCAGACCTGCTCTACAAGAGCTCCTGAAGGAAGCACTAAACGTAGAAAGGAAAAACCTGTACCAGCCACTGCAAAAAAGAAAGAAATGCTAAAGACCAGTAATGCAATGAAGAAATTACGCCAAACAAAAGGCAAAACAACCAACCAGTAATAACATGGCAGGATCTAATCCACACATAATGATATTAACACTAAATGTAAATGGACTAAACACTCCAATCAAAAGACACAGACTGGCAAATTGGATAAAAAGCCAAGAACCATTGATGTGCTGTGTTCAGGAGACCCATCTCACGTGCAAAGACACACATAGACTCAAAATAAAGGGATGAAAGAAGATTTACCAAGCAAATGGAGAGCAAAAAAAAGCAGGGGTGGCAATCCTAGTCTCTGATAAAATGGACTTTAAACCCACAAAAATCAAACGAGACAAAGAAGGGCATTACATAATGGTAAAAGGATCAATACAACATAAGAGCTAATTATTCTAAATATATATGTGCCCAATACATGAGTACCCAGATACATAAAGCAAGTCCTTAAAGATGTACAAAGAGACTTAGACTCCCATACAATAATAGTGGGAGACTTTAACATTCTCCTGTCAATATTAGACAGATCAACAAGACAGAAAATCAACAAGGATATTCAAGAATGCAGATCTGGACCAAGCGAACAACAGACATTTACAGAACTCTTAACCCCAAATCCACAGAATGTACATTAATCTCAGCACCACATTGCACTTACTCTAAAATAACCACATAATTGGAAGAAAATCACTCCTCAGCAAATGCAAAAGAATGTAAATCATAACAAATGGTCTCTCAGACCACAGTGCAATCAAATTAGAGCTCAGGATTAAGAAGCTAATGCAAAATCACACAGCTTCATGGAAAATGAACAACTGGCTCCTGAATGTAGACTAGATAAACAATGAAATGAAGGCAGAAATAAAGATGTTCTTTGAAACCAATGGGAACGAAGACACAACATACCAGAAACTCTGGGACACATTTAAAGCAGTGTCTAGAGGGAAATTCATAGAAGTAAATGCCAATATGAGGAGTAAGGAAAGGTCTAAAATCAACACCCTATCATCAAAATTGAAAGAGTTAGAGGAGCAAGATCCCAAAAACTCAAAAGCTAGTGGAAGACAAGAAATAACTAAGATCAGAGCAGAACTGGAGATAGAGACATAAAAATCCCTTCAAAAAATCAACAAATCCAGGAGCTGTTTTTTTGAAAAGATCAACAAAATAGATAGACCACTGGCCAGACTAATTGAAAAAGAAAAGACAGAAGACTCAAATAGATGCAATAAAAATGATAATGGGGACATCACCACCAATTGCAAAGAAATACAAATTACTATTAGAGATTACTACAAACAACTCTATACACATAAACCAGTAAATCTGGAAGAAATGGATAAATTCCCAGACACTTGCACCCTCCCAAGCCTAAACAAGGAAGAAGTTGAATCCCTGAATAGACCAATAATAAGGGCTGATGTTGAGGCAGCAATAGCCTACCAACTAAAAAAAGCCCAGGTCCAGACAGAATTACAGGCAAATTCTACCAGAGGTACAAAGAGGAGCTGGTATGTTTCCTTCTGAACCTATTCCAAAAAATGCAAAAAAGAGGAAATCCTCCCCAACTCATTTTATGAGACCAACATCATCCTAATACCAAAACCAGACAGAGGTGCAACTAAAAAAGAAAACTTCAGGCCAATATCCATGATGAACATCGATGTAAAAATCTTCAATAAAATACTGGCAAACAGAATGCAACAGCAAATCAAAAAGCTTATTCATCATGATCAAGTAGGCTTCATCCTGGGAATGCAAGGCTGGTTCAACATATGCAAGTCTATAAATGTAATCCATTACATAAGCAGAACCAAAGACAAAATCCACATGATTATCTCAATAGATGCAGAGAAGGCCTTTGACAAAATTCAACAGCCCTTTATGCTAAAAACCCTCAATAAACTAGGTATTTTTGGTATGTATCACAAAATAATAAAAGCTATTTACAACAAACCGACAGCCAATATCATACTGAACGGGCAAAAACTGGAAGCATTCCCTAAGAAATCTGGCACACGACAAGGATGCCCTCTCTCACCACTCCTATTAAATATAGTATTGGAAGTTCTAGCCAGAGCAATCAGGCAAGAAAAAGAAATAAAGGGTATTCAATTAGGAAAAGAGGAAGTCAAATTGTCTCTATTTGCAGATGACATGATTGTATATTTAGATGACCCCATTGTCTCAGCCTAAAATCTCCTGAAACTGATAAGCAACTTCAGCAAAGTCTCAGGATACAAAATCAATGTGCAGAAATCACAAGCATTTATATACACCAATAAGAGACAAACAGAGGGCCAAATCAAAAGTGAACTCCCACTCACAATTGCTGCAAAGAGAATAAAATACCTAGAAATACAACTAACATAGGATGTAAAGGACTTCTTCAAGGAGAACTACAAATCACTGCTCAATGAAATTAGAGCAGACACAAACACATGGAAAAACATTCCACGCTCATGGTTGGGAAGAATCAACATTGTGAAAATGGCCATACTGCCCAAAGTAATTTATAGCTTCAACACTATCCCCACCAAGCTATAAATGACCTTCTTCACAGAACTGGAAAAAAACAACTCAAACTTCATATGGAACCAAAAGAGAGCTCACATAGCCAAGTCAATTCTAAGCAAAAAGAACAAAGCAGGAGGCATCATGCTGCCTGATTTCAAACCATACTACAAGGCTGCAATAATCAAAACAGCATGGACTGGTACCAAAGCAGAGACATAAACCAATGGAACAGAATAGAGGCCTCAGAAGCAACACCGCATATCCACAACCATCAGATCTTTGACAAACCTGACAAAAACAAGCAATGGGGAAAGGATTCCCTGTTTAATAAATGATGTTGGGAAAACTGGCTAGCAATGTGCAGAAAGCAGAAACTGGACCCCTTCTTGACACCTTACACTAAAATTAACTTCAGATGGATTAAAGATCCAAACATAAGACCTAACACCATAAAAACCCTAGAAGAAAACCTAGACCAAACCATTCAGGACATAGGCATAGGCAAGAACTTCATGGCTAAAACACCAAAAGCAATGGCAACAAAAGCCAAAATAGACAAATGGGATCTAATTGAACTCCAGAGCTTCAGTACAGCAAAGGATCAGTCTTTAGAGGGAACTGGCAACCAACAGAATGGAAAACAATTTTTATAATCTACCTATCTGACAAAGGGCTAATATCCAGAATCTACAAAGAGCTAAAACAGATTTACAAGAAAAAAAAACCCATTCAAAAGTTGGCAAAGGATATGAACAGACACTTTACAAAAGAAGACTTCCATGAGGCCAACAAACATATGAAAAAATGCTCATCATCACTGCTCATTAGAGAAATGCAAACCAAAACCACATTGAGATACCATCTCATGCCAGTTAGAATGGCGATCATTAAAAAATCTAGAGACAGCAGATGCTGGAGAGGATGTGGAGAAATAGGAACACTTTTACAATGTTAGTGGGAGTGCAAACTAGTGTAACCATTGTGGAAGGCAGTGTGGCAATTCTTCAAGGACCTAGAAACAGAAATACCATTTGACTCAGCAATCCCATTACTGGGTATATACCGAAAGAATTATAAATTGTTCTATTAAAAAGACACATGCACACGTATGTTTATCGCTGCACTGTTTACAATAGCAAAGACTTGGAACCAACCCAAATGTCCATCGACGATAGACTAGATAAAGAAAATGTGGTCCATATACACCATGGACTACTACATAGCCATAGAAAACAGTAAGTTCATGTCCTTCATAGGGACCTGGTTGAATCTGGAAACCATCATTCTCAGCAAACCGACACAAGAACAGAAAACCAAACATTGCGTGTTATCACTCATAGGCGGGTGTTGAACAATTAGAACATGTGGACACAGGGAGGGGAGCATCACACACTGCGGTCAGTTGTTGGGGGGCTGGTGGAAGGAAAGCAGGGGGTGGGAGGGTGGGGAGGAATAATGAGGGGAGAAATACCAGATTTAGGTGACGGGGGGATGAAGGCAGCAAACCACCTTGCCATGTTTGTACCTATGTAACAATCCTGCATGATCTGCACATGTACCCCAGAACCTAAAGTACAAAAAAAAAAGACATATAAAGAAAAAAAAAATCTCAATTGTTCTTTCCATTTTAATTTTGTGGACATCGCCCCAGGTCAAAGAATATTCCACTTTTACCTTGACTCACACCCTGTAAAGTTTCTAATTCAATCTATTCACTGTCAGTTATTTTTCTAAACTACATATCTGGTTTGACCACGTCCATGCTCATAATGCTTTTGGTGGTTCTCATTGTCTAAAACTGTATTTCCATAACTTTTGGTGACACAGAATATGGTTTTGGCGATGTGTGCATTTTCTTAATTTTATTTAAAAGTTTTGCATATATTATAATTTGCATTAGGAAAAAATATAGCTAGCATATCAAATCTTTGATTTCACAGACATATTGCTGAGAATGAGCAATATGTTATTGCTCAAGTATAAACAGTCCAATTAAAAGTATTCTAAGAAAAAATATCTAGCATGTAAATAATAGTTTACAGTGTTAACAAAATTTGTGCCAGTGGTATATAGATGTTTGAAGTTTGGTATCTGTTAGCCTTCTAGATAAAATCTGAAGTCTTTAGTGGGTTGTAAAGTTGTTCTTACAATCTCATCAAGCCTCTATATAGTAACTTATCCCAGAGTTCCCCAATAACCACTCTATATTCAAACCAGGCAAGAAGTTCTTTTGTTACTGAACATGGTATATAGCTTCCTAACTTTCTGTCTTTGTTCTTCCTGTTTTTCTGCCTGAATGGTACTATGGCACATCAGTAGATTGCATCTCTCCATGTCCGTTCCAACATTTTTCTAATGTGGCTTCTTGTTTGGTTAGTCTAGAGGATTTCCCAGACTCCCTTGCACCTAAAGGTCTGGATCTGTGTGGTTCAGGACCAGCTAATCAGAAACACAAACTTAGGATTGATTAGTCAGAAAAATGATTCCTGTAAAACTGATCTTCCATTACTTCTGCTTCTTCTGTAGCAAGCACAGTTGTGGAGATGTTTGGTTTTCTAAGGAAGCAGGTTGCAAGATAGCCCAGAAGTTGACCTATAGGGCAGAATTTAGACATTTGTGGCAGATTTATTATAGCAGAGGTGGACTGATCCCAGAGGCAAGAGATGGTGGGGGACTTCAAACTCTTTGGCTTCTGGATCATTTTTCAGACTCTTGATGGTGACAGAGATATTTGCTATTCTATTGGTCAGTTCCAGGGTAGTATTCTGGAAGCTGATTATGGAAATTCAGACTTGAGTCTGTTTCTTTAAGCTCTATGAGGTTTCTGTGAAAGCATAATTCCCTGTGTTGAGTGAATTCCCTCTTAAACTAGCTAGAACACTTTGCTCACCTGATGCTGAATGCTAACTAAAAAAAGGTTTTGCTTCTACTCTCCCCCATTTCATTTTTGTTTCACTTTTTTGCACTTTTAATAATGAATGTCTTATTACTTTGATAGATAAGAAACTTTTTTGCATGTTATTTTTAAATATGCACACACATATATTGGGTAAATTTAAGGGTATATATGATGTATATGTCGGCACATTCAGAAACTAAATGTTCCTGCAGAAGAACCTAAACATGTTCACAGTACAAAGGACCAAATGCCTGGGTTTCTCCCCCCACGTCCTGCACCAAAATTGCAGCTTGTTTTTTCTTTTCTTCTTTTTTCTAAATCTCTGCTGCAACATAGTTATAAACATAGTTCTGTTTATTTAAAATTCATAATTCATTGAGTCAGTGGCTGGCCTGCTATCTTGTATATACCACCAAAATGTTGATTAGAATTTTTACTCTTTCAAAAGAAATAAGTTGCATAAGAATCTTAAACCCCAGATGACAGTCCCCCTTTCCCTCCCAAATTAAAGAGGAGCCCTTATTGCCACAGTGAGATGATATTTGCATCCAGAGTGAGCAAAGAGTGAATTTCTATCTTCCTTGGCACACTGTGCAAGTTATTTCAAAGTCTTTAAAGGGAGATGTTCTTATTTATTTATGTTAGGTTTTCAGCACAGTTCCACCAGGCAGTGCCTGTTTGAGTTCTGCCTGTTTCTTGATGTTCTCATTCACTGCAAGCAGAGATGCGTTTCTGGCTGCATGCAGGTTGAAAGGCTGACATCAGCCTGGATGCTGCTACTAATCAGGCTCCCTGGTTCGGTCCAGCATTTTAATTTATTTCACTTATTTATTTATATGTTTGTTTATGTTTCCCCCTGCTTAAAAGTCAATTATGGCAATGTATATCTCCACAGCTTAAGAAATAGACACAAGTAACAAATGCTTCTCTACACATGCAATAGACAACTCTTCTGACTGCATTTTCCTTTGTCCAGAGTCTCCTTTGTTGTTTGGGATTTATTTAGGCATCTTATTACTCTAAGGCAAATAAATATAATATTAGTAGCTAACATTAATTGAATATTTAATAAGTTCTAAATGAATTACATGCAAAAAAAATCATTTAATTCTCACAAAAGTCCTATGAGCTAGATCCTAATTTCACAGTTGAAGAACCTGAGACTTAAGAAAGCTAAATAAAGTTTCAAATGAATATAAAAGATTTCTAGGTGCATATCTCTGAAAAACATTGGTATTTGTGGGCTATATCACTCTGGGAGTAAACTAGTCAGCTCACAACCTCAGAAAAACCATTTATCTCTACTTTTGATGATATTCTTAAAATAGCAGGCACTTTAGACTCAAGCCAAGCACTAACCAGCAGTTCTCCTGGGCTCACCGTCCTCTGGGACACCAGACGGTCGGTCCTTCCATTTCTATTCTCTCTTGCTTCTCTGCCTAAGATGATTGCTGTTATTTCTTTCTAGTATCTATTACAGAGGCCCGGGCATTGTGTCTAGGAGTAACATTCTTCTGGCAGTAGTCTATGCTAGCACTTGAGAACTGGGAAGTAAAATTTCTGAGTATTACCAGTTTTGAACCAGTGGTATGAAGCGAGTAGCAGTGGTATCAGAACCAGTGGTATTAAGTGGGTCAAATCCAAATGGAAAATCTAGCGGATGACTAAAAGGTGCAATTCAAATTGATGTATGATTGGCAAGATCAAAACAAGCAAAATAAAAAAAAAGTTAGCTGGAAGAACTGCAGTGAATGACTACGGAACAAAATCAGGTTGTGAAAAAACTCCTCTATCTCTAACGCCCTATCTTTAGTGCTCATTTGCCAGCCAGAAGAACCTCAGTGTCAAACTCATATGATGTCCACAGACAATCAGCTTAAAACAGGAAAAAGCTGTTTATGTTTCCCTTTTTGATGGAGTGGTGCCTGATACATAGAGCTCAATAAATGTTATATGGGAGAAAGTGCATGCATTCTGGGTTGGAAAAGCTTATTGATTAAAATCAAAGGTCGTTAAGTCAGACCAAGGGTATGCAGATTGCCCAAAACAGGCTCCCCTGATTTTCAACGATACTGAGTTTTGAATTATTTCTTCTGTCTTTTGACACTTGATTGCTAGTTAGGCTGGCTGGAAAAGATTCATTGGTTTAGAAGGAGAAGACATGTATACCTCCATACACAGAAACATGTAGGGTTTCGCCAGACATCAAATAACTCTAATGAAGGTTTCATGAGTTAAGGGTAAGTGAAGCAGGAATTTATTGATTCAATTTCCTCCGTAATACACAAGCATTTAAAAATTCAGGGAAGAGCTCAATTTGAAGATATTAGGTTTAAAATATCAAAAGCGAAACTTGCCAAACCATAGTACAAGGGTTTTCTCCCAGTCTAAGCTGAGAATGTCTATAAAATGCATGGACAATACATTTCTTTTAAGTCTGTTTTAATAGAAAAATGGTTGGACCTGGGTTTCTAACCCTGGGCTTCAGTACCTGCTTTCATTACATGAAATGATAAAACTAATAATCGCTATTATTTATTCAGGACTTAGTATGTGTCTGACACCATTCTAAATGCTTTACATAGATTACTACATTGAATTATCACAGCAGTCCTATGGAGTAGGTACTAATATTATCAACACTTTATAGATTGGAATGAGGCACAGAGAGATTAACGAATTTGCCGCAGGTCAAACAGCTAGTAATTGAAACCCTAGGATTCAAACTTGAAGCAGTCTAACTCCAGATCCGCATACTTTTAGTTCTTTGATCTAGATGTCCTCCTCTACCGTCTCTTCCAGTCTTACATCCTTTGACCAGCTGGTGTCTTCCGGTGCTGTTAGAGGCAATAGAATACTGTGATACTATGTCTCTGTCCTTTGGAAGACACACAAGAGGGAAGCAAGGCACTTAACTTTAACAGCTTTAATTCTTATTCAGAAAGCCAAAATGAAGTATCCAGGGATTCATAAACGGGGCACATGCCAATTTTGAAACTGAGTCTGGGGAATCTGAACTGAAATACGAATAATACCTTCCAGGTCCTGCCAGAACCCCAGTGGTTACAGCATGGCCTACGATGTGAACTACTAGCCTCTCAAAATGATTCAAAGAAAAGCTTTAACGTTGTTTTAATTTGCCCTGTCTGGGATGGTGCGATACCCCTTATTCAAAATGCTTTGACCTCTATAGATTACCAATCATTTCCAGTGACTGCAACTTTGGATTCTGAAATGCAGATATACAGATTATAAATAAATAAAAATAAATTTAATTTTCAATCTTCATCTGAGAATGTGGTATTCAGTGTTAAGAGGAATAAAGTAATTAAGGATAACTAAAAATTACGGGAAATGACCAAAAATAAATCAATTTTGATAGAGTCACACAATGGAATATTCTTACATGTTAATAATGTTGGTAATCCTGTGTTTCTCAAAATATGAGTGCTCATAATAAAATATAAAAAAGAAGAATAATATATTGAACACAAGTATAACCATAATAACATAAAATAAACAAACAAAATAAATCAAGCATGGAAATAAGACTGGAAAGTTCATCAAAATATTAATAGTTTTTGTTACTAGGTGGTTGAATTATGCTTTAATTTTTCTTTGTAAGGACTTCTGTTTTCCAAATTTTTAGTAATGAGCATGTATTTTTATTGTCATGAAATAGAACTCCAATTGTAAAATATATAAATACTGTTTAAAAGGCTCTCTGAAATTTTTAACAAAATCTTTACTAATACATGCAATTCTTGCGAATGCCCTAATGATGTATGTCAATACAGCAGAAGAAATATATAAGTGGAAGTATGATAAAAAAATATGTGGAAAGAATAGTAGTACATTATGAATCAGATGATGTGGTTTCTTGGATTTGCTATTCACTAGCTCTGTAACCTTGAAAAATCATTTAACCTCTCTAAGCCTCAATTTCTTCATCAGTAAAGTAGAGATAATAATATTTGCCCTGTATACCACAGAGAATTGTTGAGAAGATGAAATATGTACAGAAATGCTTTGGAAAGTTTAATGTACGATAATAAACTCTATTCTTACTAGAGAGTGAAAGTTAACTATTTTAATCTCTGAGAAGAATCTAAAAATTTCTAAGTTGCCTGTTTTTTAACTTTATTTGCTTTTAAAAATTGCCTTGACTGTGAGTGACTAGTTTTACTTTCAGTGATACAAATGAAGGCTAGAATTTACCTAATTATAATACGATTGGTGAAAAGGTGGAGCATGGAGTGCAGGTGACAGATGATTGCTGGAACATCACCGTACCCAGCATGCCTACTAGAATTTCTGGTAGGAATCATGGGGGGGAACCTCTAACACCATTGAGAAAAGCAGATGTAAAAGATCCTAAGAGGCAGAACGTGCCTACACAATGTCAGGGAAAAAGGATCATTAAATTAGAGAACAAATGCCTTCTTTCCTGCCTTATACACACATGCTTTCACAACCACTTTGAAAACAAATCATTACAACACAATATGCTGAGTGCTCTCATGGCAAGAGCAAAGTGCTTTAGGATTATGAGAAAGGATGCGGCTAACCCTGCTACAATCTGAAGAAGCCTTCGTAAGGCAGGTGATGATGGAGCTGGATTATGAAGAATATTATTCGGGAAGGAGAGGGACAGCATTTCAGGAAGAAGAAGAGGAGGTATAACACCAGGGGAGCACCAAAGAGTGTGACCTGTTCATGGGACTAGATCCTCTGTGTCTGGAGCTGAGAGTTAATTAGGGAAGAAGTGGGAGATGAGCCAGATATTAATTGGGGCTAGTGTGAAGTGTCTCATGTGCTCTTACACAAAGTCTGCACTTTAGTCTAAAGTATGCTAATACAACTAACGTTTTAAAGCCATGGAGTTGTATGGCTATATTAGACTTTTAGAAAGATAACAGTGGCAGCCAGACTGTGAATGATGAGATGGCAATTTGTCTGGTGGGCAGAGGCCAGATACAAAGCACATTTTGCTGAGAGATGATCAAAACCAGATAGCAGAGAGGACACAGAAACAGAATGGATGAAACATGTAAAAAACGATAAAAAATAAAATTAGCTCACATTCATAGATCATTCCTGCCGCAAGGTACTGTGAGATGTACTTCACTTGGGGTGTCTTATTTTATTCCTAAAACCCCCTTGGGCTATGTATCATGATGATGGCGATTTCACAGATGAGAAAAACAAAGCTAGGGATTTTATGTCACTTGACAGAGGTCACAGAGTGGTGAAGGCTGCCTGATTTTATGTGCTTAGTGTGGAGATGGCCTGCTTGAGAAAGACTGTGAAGAAATGTGAAAGGCCCAGGTGATCTCTCACGGTTGCAAATTGGGACTGTGGGTGGAGAGAAAATAAACAATGGAGAATTGAAGAGAGGAAAATAAGGAAGAGACTGAGAATACAACCCCATATTAAAATTGCTGAATGTCAGATACCTGCATAGAGAGTCCGAGAGGTGAATGGAATACTACTTTAATATCAAGGAGAAAGATCTGGGTTAGAGATAAATGCTTGATTAATTTATTTGGCATTTAAACTATGACTAAAAGAAAATGCTGATTAAAATCAGCTATATTAATTGAGAGAAAGAATAAGACAGAGAGATGAGGAAGGAATGAAGGAAGAAAGGAAGGAAGGGAGAGAGGGAGGGAGGCAGGGAAAGAAGTAGGAAAGGAGGGAGGGAGACGGGGGGGGGAGGGGGAGAAAAAAAAAACTATAGGAAGGGTGCCAGACCACCCACCTCAGAAAAGCAGAACCCCTGGCTAGAATGCACTCATGAAGCTACATTGAGGGGTACTGGGCCCGAGTGACACTTTTTTTTTTTTTTTTTTTTTTTTTTGAGATGGAGTTTCACTCTTGTTACCCAGGATGGAGTGCAATGGCGCGATCTCGGCTCACCGCAATCTCCGCCTCCTGGGTTCAGGCAATTCTCCTGCCTCAGCCTCCTGAGTAGCTGGGATTACAGGCATGCGCCACCATGCCCAGCTAATGTTTTTGTATTTTTAGTAGAGACGGGGTTTCACCATGTTGACCAGGATGGTCTCGATCTCTTGACCTCGTGATCCACCCGCCTCGGCCTCCCAAAGTGCTGGGATTACAGGCTTGAGCCACCGCGCCCAGCCTTTTTTTTTTTTTTTTTAGTTAGAGAAGAAGCCTAATGAAACGCAGGCTCCATTGTGATCATGCCAGTGAGATCTGAGGTTGACAAAGAAAATGTCTTGCTAACCTCTGTGCTTAGCGTGGCCTCCAAAACCCTGAAATATTTGTTGCAATCCATTATTTTTACCCACACAAAAGAACACTGCTCTTCCATTTGAACTCTGTATTTGATCAGCTAATGAAGAAACCCAGTGTTTATTCTGAGATGCAGCTAAAGTCACATCTTGACTTATTGACTGTTCTGGCTTTGATGGAGTAAATTACATACCATCATGGAGCAGTCAGATATGCTTCTCCGAGTACGGTTACCTCCCTCACTCCCAGGTACTTTTCTGTTGATTCTGTAAAAACCCGCAATATCTAAAATAAAACAATGAAGCCCATCCTCATTTACATGGGGGAAGTATTTTAAACTCTGTGCACTCTTTCTCAGTAATATTATACAACGTGAAAGCTATTAATCCTTTTTGAATTTTAACAAACCCCAAAAGCCTCTCCATCAATTTCATGTGAGAAAGGCTGGTGAGGGATGCTTTCCACAAACTTTAATTTTATAATAGAGTTCTTCAGTTCAAATGGGCTTTTGACCTAGCTCATTTAATTGTCTTTGTTACTGATAGCTGCAGAGCTGTAAATAAACCTCATTTGAGAATGTGCTTGTGCGGTTTACTTTCCAAACAGCCTTTTGGATGACCCTCCAAGTGGCAACATTTCCCTTTGTTTCTACAAGTGTATACTGTTTTTCATCATAACCAACATAAAAGGGTGACTTGAAGTGTTTATTATGGAAGAATATGGGGCATCAAAGTGCTTTCCTCGCATGCTCCCTCTGGGATCAGCCAGGGCTGGCTCCACGACCACTTTGCCTGGGGAAAACACACATAGTATAAAGCGACCAGTTTGCTGCACCATTCTGCTCCATCTGACTCATTCCCCCCCTAAGTAAAGGAGGAGGGTAGATAAGAAATGGCCTGGAGGAGAGCCGTTTTTGCAAAGGCAGTATTAAAGGAGAGCATCAGAGCATCTGTGAAATCTAAGGTCACTTCTTCCCTGTCATCACTTACAAGGTTGGTTGAGCTGTTGGAGCTTCTGGAGGGTGGGGTAAACTAAGGGGAAATGACTAAGAGTGGCCTAATGGAAGGAGCAAAGACAAATACCTAAGATTTTTGCATGTCTTGAGCGCTGTTTCTTGGTTTTGTTTTTTGCGTTGCGTTGATTCGGACTTTTCTAAAGACAGTTGAAGAAATCATGCACGTGGTCATCTGGTCTGTGCAAGGTCCCTGCCTGTTTTTCCTTGTCTCCCTCCCTGTTGTTTTTCCTCCCTTCTTTCTTTCATTTCCTGTCCCCTGATGTCCCCAGTCCTTGCTCCCATTTCCTACCTCATCAAGGAACAGGCAGCTATTCAAGCACGTTTGATACTATATTCTTTCATTTATATATATAATATAAACTGTGTATTTAAACGCATATACAAATGTAACTATGTTCTAAATCTTATTTTGATTTCCTTGATTCAGCACTGATTTTTAAGATCTTTGTTGCTGTATATAATTCAGTTGGTTGCTTCTAAGTGCTCCATAATATTCCAAACGGTGAATCTACAATGTTTACTCATCCAGTCCTCCAACGGGATAACTTGATTGCCTCCAACTCCCCAGTATCTCAAAATATGCCATATTTGAAACTCCTTGTATATATCTGTCTGCTTTTCCTCTGTGATATATATCCAGGAGGTGGGTGGTTAGTTCTTAAGGCATACTACATGGCATTTGATTCATTTTGGCTGGAGGACTTTCCAGAAGGACTTCCCAGTCTTCCATACTCACTCAGCCCCACCAGTGCTTTGCATTTTCTGAAACAGAAAACTTAGCAAATCTAATTACTGATGAATTTAATTATCTCTTCTTTTACTTACTAGCCTTTCTCTTTTGTAAATGACCTGTTTATATCTTTTGCACATTTGTCTATCTGGTTTTTATTTTTTGTTTGTTAACTTTCAGTTTTTTACATATGGCACGTGTAAGTTTCTTACAAATTTTTGACATTACAAATAACTTCTCCAAATTGGTTACTTGTATATTGTCTCTAATATTCTTCATTGAACAAACATGATTCATTATAATAACATAAAATTAATATTTTTTTTTTCTTTTAACATCATCCTACATTATCTTCTATGATATTTATATTATCTTTCACATTCAGGCCTTAATCCTGAATAAGTGAGGGAGTTGGGGAGATCGTTTTCTGAAAAGTCTATCTTTCCCCTTGGGTTTGTGATGCCATTAAAATATGTGACATATTTCTCTCTGTATACGTGATTTTATTGCTAAGCTCTTATTCTGTTCCAGAAATCTATTTATCTGGATGATTTTTACTACTAATACTTTGTAATATATTTTAGCAATTAATAGGTCAAATTTCCCCTTTTCCAACTTTTCTCCCTTTCAAACACATTTAGAAGACTTCATTAGATTGCTCAAAAAATACCAAGCTTAAATTTGTCTGGAATTACATGTAACTTACAGATTCATTCGAATATCTGATATCAAGTTGTCCCATTCAAGGACATGCAAATTCTTCTTTTAATCAGTACCCTTGTTTTTAAAAAATAAAAGTGCATTTTTATTTCCACAAAGAGAGTTTGTTTTCTCTTTGTTAATTCTTGTAACTTTAAAATATTTTGTTACCATTTAAAATAATATCCTATTGTTTATATTTTCCATTTGTCTTGATTTGGTTTTGTTGCCCCTAGGGCTAGTATTTTCTTTATCAGGTAGATTTGAAATACACTGAAATCCCAATTCTGGTGGAAGTTGAAACTTTTATACCTGTATCATGTCTGGGATTTATAACAACAATGTTTTTATTTCTAGAAAGATTTGAACTTTCTTCTAAAAAACCTCAAATGCTTTGCAAATACCATCCTCTAAAATTCCCTCAGCATTTATAAGAGGTAAGAATGTAAGAGGTATATGCAAGATACTCTTACCTCATTCATCTAAGGCATCTTGGTGTCATTTGATGTGCTAATCAGTGAGACTCAAGGGTGAGATGAAGCTTTCAGCAATGAAGACAACTCCCTAACTAGTGCAGTTAACTTACAAACATGCTTTGTGATGGGCTTAGCATGTAGGAACTAGTGACTGAAGCCAGACCAAGGTTCCTCTGAGTAAATGCTTTGCTTTGCTTGTATTTGTTTCAGCTTTTGCTCACACTGTTTTTCCAGCCAACTCATTCTCCTTTTTTCTTTTTTCCAAATCCAGATAGAGAAAAAAGTAAAGTGAATCCAAAGCAAACTTTCAAATGTATTTTATAGGCTTCCATGTACCGCTTAAAATGCCAGACTATTAAACACCAGACATAGAGTGTGTTCTCAGGGGCAATGACTGTGGGAGTAATGTTTTCCCGAGTTTTTAGCTGACAACTTGTGATTTCATGGCTTGGAAGTATTATTTACTTTCTCTCAACAAAAGGTCTTTGTTGTCACCGTTTCCATTCTCCTCCTCTTATCTCCTTTTTCTTCTCTTTCTCCTTCTCCTCTTTTCTTCCTTCCTTCTCCTCCTTCCCTTTTTTCTCCCCTTCCACTTTCACTTCTTTTTCTCTCTTTCCCTACTCCTCTTCCTTTTTCATACTGGATCTTTTTTTAAATAAGACAATATAAGCAGATGAATTTTATAAATGCATT
The DNA here is from genome assembly GCF_009761245.1 of Sapajus apella. Classification (NCBI taxonomy): domain Eukaryota; kingdom Metazoa; phylum Chordata; class Mammalia; order Primates; family Cebidae; genus Sapajus; species Sapajus apella. The sequence continues at coordinate 24,201,679 of NW_022436964.1, read as the reverse complement.
AACACATATTATGATCATTTTATTTTATCAATAATATGAAAACAGGCTGAAGAAAAAAGTGAAGAAAAATATATCTTCAATTTTTTCCAACTAAAATGGGGAATAAATTTTAAAAAAACATAAAATGCATTTGTTGTATTTTAGGAGTTAAGTCAATACATAGACTTGGGATAAATTCAAATTCAAAAAATCATTCTCACAGGTGCTTCTGTGATCTTTTCTCTATATGATAAAGACAAATGCTCACCACAAAAGGAAAGTATGTGAGGTAATTTGGATGTTAATTAGCTGGATTTGTCCATTCCACAATGTATACATATTTCAAAGCATCATGCTTTATACTATAAATACAATTTTTATTTGTCTTGCCAAATAATAAATTTTAAAATGATGAAGATAAATATATTCCAATTACTTTGATCAAAAATCTAACTATAAGGGTAATAATTCTTTCCAGTATAAGATTGTTCCTCATGCTACATTTTAGTATACACATGTTGGTTTTGTAGCTTTTTCAGATTTATAAGAATTTAACTTTGCTTATCTTCTAATCTCACACCACTCAATTTGGGGGTGAGTAGAAGGCAAAGAGCATGACAAAGTAGAAGGTGAGGTTTCTGCAATAGAGACTCAGAAACGTGAAAGCTTTGAGAATGATTTTGCTTTTAGAACTCATTCCACCTGCCTGCTTTTTTAGTGGAGGTTGGACCTTATAAAGAAAGGGTAGATGGACAATTAGCCCAATTCAGCAACATTTCAGTGTGTTCTGGCTTGAGGTTGTAAAGAACAGAGCAGATACTCTAAGTAACCCTGTGCATGCGGACAGCATCTGAGAGATAAAAATAAACATTAAATAAAGATGGCATCAATCTCTTTCCATCTTAGGTGTATAAGTTACTTTGTGGGATAGGTTACAGAACTCCAGAGCAGAAAGTCAACTTCAAATCATAAAATTAGAAAGTATCAAAACGAGAAAAATGACACCAATATATTATAGTATATGTGTATAGCACAGTTCAATTCCAGATAAGGTTTAATTCATGGAATTAGTTTCTTTAAACAACATGGAAGATCTGGAGAAGTAAGCTCTAGGCAGAAGTTCCAAGATAAATCTAAAAGCAACACTGTAGAATTGACCCACAAAGAAGCAGCTGCCTCAGCCACAATAAGGAAGGTGAAGGTTGACTAGGAAGCCATTGCCTTAATTGTGGACTCTGAACCACACTCCTTTACCACCATCTGAGGGTCAAAAAGCTGCTGCTAAAACAGCTGGCACCAGAACCACAGCATCACAGCCACAAGCCATCTCAACAAAATGAATATCCCTCTAAACTCCCAATACCTACAAAATAGGAGACTGGTTACTAGGCCCCTGCTTCTACTGCTGCTGAAAAGCCAGCTGCTTCCACGGCTAGGCCCACTAGCAGAAGTCTCCCATCTCATTTTTGCCTGCCAGTTCTTGCATAAAATGCATCTCCTTGGTAGGAACCAAACACTTGCAAAATCCAAGCTATAAAGCAGCTGTGCAATAAGGCGTAACACAAGGGGATTAGAACAGAGTTGAATGAATCAATACCTACCATATGCCACAGTGTGCATATTATCTGCAACCAAGCAACACAAATTTATAAGCATCTCATAAAAACTGTTGTGGAGGGAAGATCCTGTAAAGTTACAAGTGAACAAAAATGGAAGTGGGAAAATAGTTGGAGTCTCAATTTTATTAGTTTTAGATGTGTAAAATATCACTGTATGATTCTTTATTTTATATGTATGATTTTAGTCAAGGTTAAAACATTTTCAAAGGGTTCCAAGGGTTCGCCTCCCACCTCAGTCCCCTTTGCCTTATTTTTCTCATAAGTTATCTAATTTATCACCTGTAATTCCCCTATCATGAGAGTTTTCAGGAAAATAGCTTTCAAAGCTGGAGAATACATTCTCAATAAGAAGTACTGTTATTAGTCTAGAACAACGCACTTCTGGAAAGATAAGTTCTTGACTTCTGCAGCTTTATGCTTCCCTTTTCTCTATGACGTTGTAATGTATTTTCTTCCTCATCAGTTAGGGATATCCAGTGTATTAGTTGGTTCTCACAGTGCTAATAAAGATGTACCCGAGACTGGGTAATTTGTAAAGAAAAGAGGTTTAATTGACTTGTTCCTCAGGGTTGGGGAGGCCTCCGGAAACTTATAAACAGGGTGGATGGGGAAGCAAACACATCCTTCTTCCCATGCTGGCAGCAAGAAGTGCTGAGCAAAAGAGGAAAAAACCCATACAAAACCATCAGATCACATGAGAGCTCACTATCTCAAGAACAGCACGAGGGTAACCACCTCCATGATTCGGTCACCTCCTACCAGGTCCCTCCCATGACATGTGGGGATTATGGGAACTACAACTGAAGGTGAGATTTGGGCGAGAATGCAGAGCCAAACCATATCATCCAGGTTGTTTCCAGATATATTTTTAAAAATGAAAGTGAAAGTCTAATTATAGAAAGACACACAGACCACCTACCCATGGATTTAGAGACTAAAGCTGGGTGACCTGGGCTGGCAAATAAAGGGGATACAGTGTGACCTTCAGTGGAATCTGACCTGATGGGGTCAGGCTGAGATATTTGGTGAGAAGTAAGGTCTACCTGGCTGGTTCAGCCCCCAATGTGGCCTGTGCAGAAAACTGACTGGAAACGGGGCCCAGCAATGTAAGCCCCTCTAATGTCTGCCAAATTTATTACCATCCCAAAGAGTCTCACTTATTACCTGGGAAGTACTTTGTGTGGTCACTGAGGTGAAGGCCTTCTTCCATGTCATGAGGAAAAAGCTCCTCCACACCCAAGACTTTACTAAAGCTCTGTGTCAACTGAGTTTTGAGAAAACTTTGCTCATTTTAAACAGCCTGGTAGACTTATAACCCCGGAATAACAGCATGTGGGTGGACTTGGTGGTCAGAGAAGAGGTTGGATGCAAGGCAAATCGCAGCACTTGTACGTGGTGGCCCTGGACATCAGTGCCACACTGTTGCACAGAATGCAAAGGGTGTTCATATACTTGATCTCCTTCAACCCTCGCAATATCCCAAAGCAGAAAGTTCAGAAGTTATTATCTGCATCTCACTGATATAGAAACAAAACTCAGAAAGGTTTTATAACTGGTCAAAAGTCACACCACTCGTAAGTGACAGAACACAGAACGGAATCATTTTTTTCTGACTCTGAGACCTGTGTATAGCAAACAATGCTATACCACACTGCTGAATTTAATCAAAAGTGTTACACAAACTACTGCAATGGATTGGATTCAGTAAGAAAATTACCTTATTAAAAACATGAAGATTTTTTAAACCTGAATTCAATTTGTTTGAATAGGACTATCCTGCAGCTTTGTTAGCATAAGAAAACAAATTTTTAGAAAAACATCGGTTTTTCTAGAAAGCAATGACTAATTTGGTCATTTCAATTAAATTACCAGTTAGTTACATCAGAAAAAGTTTAAAACTGGAAAAAGGGACAGGCAAGGTAGTTACTGAAGCTGTGAAACCAGATCAACAATCATGACATTTTCTTTTTTCACTTTTCAAATAATGGTGTTGGCATAGTGTAAGAAAATTAACTCTGGACTTCTAGAATTTGACAATAATGTTTCCCAGTACACCCTGTACCATTTATTTAGCTCTGTATGTTTCTACCCAAGGCTGAATTGTAAATTCTGATTTTACTACTCTCCTCTCTAACTCCTGTGCTAGGAGATTAATTTGGATAATATATATGATATTCATTCTTTTATTCATTCATTCCATATACTTTTAAGCACTTGCTAGGTGACAGGTACCACATGATTCTTATAACAAAAATCTAATGGCATTGCCTCGGGCACTGACTCTATATAACTATGCTTGAGCCAGAGAAGATTTGGTGTTTCTTTTTAGCTCTAGGCAAAAATCTCAGGGAACACTAAAACCAAGTTATAATTGGGAGCACGGGCTATGTTAATTAGAAAAAAATTTCTGGCTGGGTGATGGCAGGATTTTATTATGGTTCAGATATTGTGACCAAAAACACTGGAAACAACCCAAATGTCCTCCTAGGGATGCATGGATAAGCACGCTATCATACATCCATAGAATGAAGTCGTACTTGGCAATAAAAAGACATGAACTACTGATTCCTACAATAACATGGATGAATTTCACTGATTTATGCTAAGTGAAAGGAGACAGACTCAAAGGGCTAAAGGAGAGAGGTTGACAACCAAGCAAAGAAGCATGAGGGAATTTGCAGAGGTGATGAAACTGTTCTGTATTTTGAGTGTAATAGCAGTTACGTGATTGTGTACATGTGTTAAAGCTCAGAACTGTGCACCAAAAAGGATGACTTTTACTGTGTATAAATTATACCTAGAAATGATATTTGGTTCTGGAATTTGATTTGTTAGGTTCAAGTCAAATCTCACCTTTGCTACTTCTTATTTGTATACCTTGGGCAAATTATTTAGCTTATTCAGGCTTATTTTAGAGTCACTCTTTATAACATAAATATTGTAACAATATTTACCTCACTGAGTTGTCATGGAGATTAGGTGAAGTAATCTATGTGATTTGCCTAACACAACGCCTGACATAGATTAACTTTCGGCAAAGAAAAAAAATTATACATTCTTGCAAGAACAGCAGTATATTTACCATTGCCGCTTCTTTTGTTATGCTAACATAACAAGACCTTCCAGTCTTCCCTCGCATCCAGAACCAAAATTCATGTCGAGGGCTTCCTGATTTGCCACCCAGGGTCCATATGGCTACTGTGGGCACACCATCATCCCGTCATCTCATTCTCCTACTTTTGCCACTCACTGGTGCTTAGTTTAGCTTGTTCCATGACAAGGTAATGGCAGCCACACACTGCGCTTATCAAGACCAGAAAGACAGAGATGACAGCACGCAATTCAATCATCTCTCACTGCTGATTTATTCATGATGCCTTTTTCTATTTCTTTTCTCATCCAAAATATCAAAGAATGTCATTTACAAACAAAAATAAGTAATGCGTGGAATAATATATGCAACTCCTTCTTTGTAATTTATTTCAAAGCACTACATTATTAAGTCCTAAAAACTCCAAACAGCATTATTTGGTAGTGCAGAATTCAGTTATTTTGGAAGTCAAAAGATTAAAATCACTTTCTAAAACAATGAACAGTGTCCAAATTCTCTACATGGTAGAGTTCATTTTGATGAATTATCATTTTTTTTCATGAAAGATTGCTTTTTTAATTTTATTTTTCTCATATCAATGTTATTACTTTGCATTCTCTGAGAACCTAAGAAAGGACAGTGATGGTAAGACATGGCAAAATTACCTATAAATATACTAGAGTCACCTTCTAGAAGTCATAAACCCCAATGCATAAGTTTACTTCTGCAACTTGCTTAATGATACCCAAACCCAAAAGAAATGCATTAATATTATAAGTCTTGGTTTTATAATAAAATACAAATGATCCTGGAGAGAACTCATTCTTATCAGTCATTTACACTCTAGTGAGAACAAGTTCCTAAGATGATTATTGCTGGGGATGTGATGGGGAAAAGGAACAAATAAGGGTTTTGGGCAACTGTTGGGGAAAACACATACACATCAATGTGCTTTGGTTACCACACATCTCAATTTCACTTCAAACACATGTCCAGGTCCTCTGTTCTTGGAAGAATATAGTTTTCTGGCAAATCGTTTTTATAGATTGCAATTTTTCCTTCTGTGTTCTTACATTCTACTCTATCAATGAAGAAGCAGAGTAATATTTCCTCTGCCTCTTGAATGTAGATGGGAAGGCTGACTTATGTGACTGAAAGAGTATGGTGAAAGTAATATTTGGGACTCCTGAGGCCAGACCAGAAAAAGACTGACAGACCAGACTTCCTTTTTCTGGAAGCCAGGCATCATGTAAGGCCTAAGCCACTATGAAAGAGATCACTGTGGTCTCACATGGACAGACCAGATGTAGAAGCAGCAAGGACCAAACCTGTGAATGAATACTAGTAGGTCACTCTAGTTGATCCCATGTTGAGCAGAAGAATCATGTGGCTAAACCTATTGAACTGACAGAATCAACAGTATATTTTTGTGGCTTTCAGCTATTATGTTTGGAGTGGCATGCTATGCAGCAACATATAACTGAAACATTTTCCTTCCCCACTCATTTCACGTGTCACTTCCAACAAGGATTCAAAAGAATTGAAAACAAACATGCATGCCAATAATTAAGAATGCATATGGGCTATGCACAGTGGCTCACACCTGTAATCCCAGCACTTTGGGAGGCTAAGGTAGGTGGATCACTAGGTCAAGAGATTGAGACCATCTCGGCCAACATGGTGAAATCCTGTCTCTACTAAAAATACAAAAATTAGCTAGGCGTGATGGTGTGTACCTGTGGTCCCAGTTACTCGAGAGGCTGAGGCAGGAGAATCGCTTGAACCTGAGAGGCAGAGGTTGCAGTGAGCCAAGATCATGCCACTGCACTCTAGCCTGGTGACAGAGTGAGACTCCATCTCAAAAAAACCTAATAAATCAGAAGATGCATACACATTTATAAGTAATGCTTTTTATTGTCAAGACCCGAGTAACTATTTTTTTCAATTTAATCTTTCAGTTTAAATGAAACCATCATAATTCATAACTTTTATATTAAGAAATCAGCCTCTACATTTATTAGGTTTGGAAGATCCCCTTGCTATGTGGCATCTCATTCTTCTAATATAAGCTGAAGGCAGCAATAAAACCAGAAATGCATGTAATTGAAAAGTACCTTCATCTATTCATTCATGTTGTTTTCTCTGATCCACATTTTAAAAAATTTATGAGCTCATTTGGAAAATGTGAAAGAAAAAAAAATCAATAGAGTAACCATGATTTATAAAGGTGAAACCATCATGTCATGAATATTTCATCAGGGAAATGTGGAAACCATCCGATTTTATCTAAGTATATTCCTCAATCTGATGTGATTAATTCATAAATGAACTGCCATCCATTATTACGGATGATCACTGGGTATATAGGAACAGCACAAGGACTACAGAACAAACACCTGTTTCAGGAAGCTTTCGAGAGTTCTGGAAATAACCTGGGACAAATGCGATTAGAAGCCATTGGTAAGGAAAGGACAATGAGAAGAGACCATGATTTTCTGCATATCTAGCAGAGGAACATCAAAGTGAGTCCAATTTTATAGACTGCAGGAGAATTAGGCCAAACTCTCCTTCTTTCTCCTAGGGATGGATCAGCTGCCTCTCTCAAGCCTTCAGTGGGGGAACCCAGTCACCAATATTTGTCCTGACTGTAGCTCAAATTTCTCCAGGTGTTCAATTGTTTTCAAGTTCCTCCACCCAGTTCTGAGAGCTCTGGAGAAATTAATATATGAAAGCAAAAGGCATTTTGTAGAGAAGGAATAAGCCAACCACGTTTAAGAGGCTCATAGTCAAGCAATTAGTGATACAACCAGTGGCACAATAAACACCCATCGATCCCCAGTAGAGCAGGAGGCAGCACAAAGAACAGGGTAAATTAGAAGCAGATCAAAGGAGAAGCATATTCAATAAAGAATTCAGGCAGAATGCTGCCAAGGCCGGTTAGCACCGAGGTTTCAAATGGCTTAGTCATCAGGGGCTGGATTGTCCAAGCTGTGCAACGCCCTCAATAGGATTTTCAAAGGTGGCCCATGGTGATGTGATTTCATTCTCAAGCTATTGATTTCATTGAAGAAATCTGAAACTTTCCAAGAGTCATCAGCAAGGACATAGAAGGGTCAGAACTTAATTTAGCAGCAGGGGCACTCACTGAGTCTAACGTGTTTCCTTGCAGAGGAAATTAATCATGGACTTGAAGGCAGTCTTTTCATGGCTCTGAAAAGCAGAGTCTGTACAGGTGTTAGCGCCTCCATTAGTGAACTCCTCAACCAAGAGCTGAAAGCAGTCTACATGCATTGACGTCAGATCAGCACAAAGCTGCAAGGAGTGTGGGGAAATAGACAGAATTATAGTGAAAGGGACAAAGGACATAATGAAGAAGTGCAACAGCAGGAAAGAAGCACATATATGATATGTACTAGCCTTCTGAATACTAGTTGGCTGTCGTTTGTTGGAGAGGAGACTCGGTGGTTTTCCATATCTAAGAGTCCGACCCCAGGACACACTATGCACATTCAACAGTCAGATGTGGATAACAGAGACAATTAAAAAAACTTCCAGTGTGCAAAAATGTTCCATAGTCTTTCACTTACTATGAGGTCAGATGACATTCATTATATATATGTTTATGTAAACAATTTTAAGTATTTGTGAATAAACTCTACACGGGGAAAGTGGAATCTGATTTATCCACTCCTCTATCCCTAGTAACTAGCAAGTAGGTCCTTAATAAGCGTTTACTAAAAAATGAAATAAATGAATCAAGCTCTTGAAAGTCTTTCAGAAATACAAGCCAGGCTTATATTTTTACTTATTTAGTTTTCTTCCTTTCATTGCAGTAATGAATATATTCTTGTATACTAGAGTGAATTCACTTAAAGCCAGAGTGGTGCAGAAATAAATAAATAGATAAAAATACGGCAAAGCAAAGCAGAAAACAATAACCTGGGCAGTTAGGGATTTATGTTCTTATTTCTGGGGTTTCACTACATTTCTGGGCCTCCTCTGCACAAAAGCTAGAAAACCAGGGAAGAGGAATGCTATTATGCTCCAACTGCTTTCCAGAGACAATATTCTATAATTCCATTGAGAAGGTGTATTTTTAGAGCATGATATGGGACTTATTAACTTCATGAGATGAAAGAATCATAATGTGTGGGAACTAAGGAATAATTTCAATTCAGAAAATAGAACAGAAAGAAAATATTTTAAAGTATCTGGTCTAAAACCATACCTTCAGGAAGATAAATGATGAAAATATACAGGATTATTAGTGTTTCCATCTTCAATATTTCTAGTTATGTCTATTTATTTACTGAAGAGTAAATTTAGGATTAGTTGATTGGTATGAATTTGAAAGCTCCAATGGTATCCTCTTTCTGCGTGTCTAGGAGTCTCTCTCTCTCTTTCACACACATACGCAGTCATGCACACACACGTGCCCACACATGCACTTGCACACACACACACAAACTGCAACGAAAATATCCTCAGGGCCAACCTTCAAACAATAGAGGAATTGAAAGCAGGACACTCTCTCTGAGATGCCTTCTGGCCCAGTTGCTAGCCAACAGGACCAAAGAATGACATCTTCCATTCTCTCAAGATCTGTTCATTCAGCAGTTGTTATTCTAATTTTATCCTAACATAAAGGATTTGTGAATTACAAATACATCTTTCTGTATGTTAATAATCTCCTGTTTTTGTTATACCCATGCCATTCTATAATTTTCCATACTGCAATCTGCTAGCTGGAAGATAACTTGAAGCTAACGTTATGAATGAATCCAAAATGGACTAAATAAAAACAAAACGTAATTCATTTAACGTTCCCTATTCCCCCACCCTTTCATCCTTCCATCAATATTTTTCTGCTAAAATGGTTCAAATTGTAAACCTGGATGAAAAGTGTGCAAAACGTTTTTCAAAAAAAGATATTGGCAGTTTGGAGTAAGTCATTTTAGATTTATGGTCTGGGTAATGTTTGATTCACCTATCATAAAGGAAAGATCCATGCTAGTTTTTTCCCTTCATTAGTAAAATCCATTTTGAGGTCTCCAGGAGGTAAATTATTTTTAGAATTAGTTTTTATTTTATTAGTCAGGTTGCAGAGTGTCAAAATTGCACTGAAGCCAGTGGCACTTCACCGAGCTTATTAATATTGATACGATCACTCTGTGTTCTGTGCTGAGTGACATTGCTAACCTTCTGGGAAGAGGAGCATTCCTTATAAAGAGACCACACAATTTTTTAATAGATCTGCAGATCTTCTGATATTTGTGAAAAAGAGCAAGTAGAATGTCTGCATCAATGCTCTGTGTTTCAGTTCATTCAACCAATATTACCTAAGCACCAAATTTGGATTAACACAAGATGCAAGATGCTGAGACTGCAAAAGAACTCCAAAATGTGACGCTCCCCTTCAAGAAGCTCAGCCTATCCAGTAAAGATTTCTCTAGCACCTATATTATGTGCCAGGCCCTGTGCTGGGGGTGGTGGGCTGCAAAAGATTTTAAACGGCTATAGTACTGTCTCTATAGTCAAGTGACTTACTAAATAATAGAGGGGATGAAAGAATTATTGCACTGTAAACAGCACCAAAGAACCAGTGAAGTGAGAGATTATGTTCATAGGGAGTTAGCTGATAACTTCCTATAGTACAGATGATGATACTCAACAGGGCTTGGAAGGATGGGTGGATTCTAAGAGATGGATTTCTGTAGCACAGGCATGGAGTAAAGGATGCAGATGTTCAGAGGAAATACTTTGAGCGAAGACAGGCAAATCAAACTGGAATGCACTTAGAGAATGGCAAGTAGCTCTGTTTAAACAGACTGGGGATAAAGTGGGTAAAAGGGGAAATTCAGTTGTGGCCATGGTGCAGAAGTGGGAAGGGCAGCTGAAGTGGTCTAAACTGAATTTCCACAGAGTTAATATTTAGCAAATTTCCAAGCCAGGAATCAAATCTGTTGCTTATATCAAAAATTTTAAATACGAGTTTGGGTTAATCCTTCCAAAGGCTGGCAAACATATTTGGGATAATATTTGCTAAAAAATTCTGAGTTTTGTTTTAGGGTAACTGGAAACAAGATAGTCATTTCTGGTAAAACCTGTGAATCAAATAGTGCGCACTAATTATGGAAGGTGAGAGTCAACATTCTACTTACCATAGAGGATAAGAGGGCATTTTGCAATCCATATAAAATATGTAAACAGAAATTTCTTAAAATGTAACTTCTTTCAGTGACATCCCCAATGGTTGCTGATAGCACATTTTATATCTACAACTAAGATTCAGAAAGTTCTGAAAACTTCCTTCATGGCATGGCAGAAGAAAATCTGATCACTCTGTAATATCTTGCTCAGGAATGCAGTCTGGGCCCAAAAAAGGGCTTAAGAAACCTAGCCTCTAATTACAGCTTTTCCAGTCGCTATGTTAAACACAAAATGCATGCAAAGGACTACAAGTTTAGAAAATAGAATAAAACACTTCAAGTATTCAGAATTGACATTGTAGGAATTAACTGAGCTGAATTTGATACAACAAATAATTGAAAGAAAAAAATTTCTTAACCTTGTAAAGCATAATGCTTCATAAAGAAATGTTGACAGTTGACTCAGTTCTCATTCTCTCCTAAATACTAAAAATTTACCTATAACAGTGATATTGATTTTGCTAAATATTTTTATCAGCTGATGTTCCAGGAAACTATTCCTACTTCCATTTCTTTACTTGGGTCAGTGCTTAAAATAATAGCAAAAGCATGGCAAGAGAGGGCCCAGATAACTGGGATTAAAGGGTAGATACAATAAATGTTTATTTGTTTATTTTTAAATTCTACTTTAAATTCTGGGATACATATGCAGATGCTGCAGGATTGTTACATAGATATATACATGGCCATGTGGTTTGCCGCATCCATCCCCCCATCATATACATTAGGTATTTCTCCTAATGTTATCCCTCCCCAGTCCTTTCACCCTCTGATATCCCTCCCCTAGGCCCCCAAACCCCCAAAAGGCCCCGGTATGTGATGTTCCCCTCCCTGTGTTCATGTGTTCTCATTGTTCAACATCCATTTATGAGTGAGAACATGCAGTGTTTGGTTTTCTGTTTTTGTGTCAGTTTGCTGAGAATGATGGTTTCCAGATTCATCCATGTCCCTGGAAATGAAATGAACTCATCATTTTTTATGGCTGCATAGTATTCCATGGTATATATGTGCCACATTTTCTTTATACACATTTTCTTTATTTCTTTTTGATTTCCCGTTTTGTTGGTTGCCGTTTCACTCTAATGATTGTTTCTTTTGCTGTGTAGAAGCTCTTAAGTTTAATTAGATACCATGACTAAAACCCTAAAAACCAAAATAGACAAATGGTATCTACAATAAAAGCTATTTATGACAAACCCACAGCCAATATCATACTGAATGGTCAAAAAGTGGAAGCATTCCCTTTGAAAACTGATGCAAGACAAAGATGCCCTCTCTCACCACTCCTATTCATTATAGTATTGGAAGTTCGAGCCAGAGCAATCAGTCAAGAAAAAGAAATAAAGGGTATTCAATCAGGAAAGGGGGAAGTCAAATTGTCTCTGTTTGCAGACAACATGATTGTATATTTAGAAGACCCCATCATCTCAGCCCAAAATCTCCTTAAGATGATAAGCAACTTCAGCAAAGTCTCAGGATACAAAATTGGTGTGCAAAAATCATAAGCATTCCTACAGCCAAGACAATCGCAAGCAAAAAAAAAAGACAAAGCTGTAAGCATCGCACTACCTGACTTCAAACTATACTACAAGGCTACAGTAATCAAAACAGCATGGTACTGGTACCAAAACAGATAAAGACCAATGGAACAGAACAGAGGCCTTGCCACACATCTACAACCATCTGATCTTTGACAAACCTGACCAAAACAAGCAACGGGGAAAGGATTCCCTGTTTAATAAATGGTGTTGGGAAAACTAGCTAGCCATATGCATAAAGCTGAAACTGGACCCTTTCCTTACACCTTATACAAAAATTAACTCCAGATGGATGAAAGATTTCAACATAAGACCTAACACTATAAAAAACCCAGAAGAAAACCTAGGAAATACCATTCAGGACATAGGCATAAGCTTCTAGCTTTGTCTTTTTTTTTTTTTGCTTGCGATCTGGTGTCTATTGTTTCCCTCTTTGTCTCCATGTGTATTCACTGTTTAGCATCCACTTATAAGTAAGAATATGTGGTATTTGGTTTTCTGCTCCTGTTTTAATTTCCTTAGGATAATGGCCTCAAACTCTATCTGTGCTGCTGAAAAGGACATAATCTCATTCTTTTTTTTATGGCTGCATAGTATTCCATGTTGTATATGTGCTGCCTTTATTCAGTTCATGACTGATGGGCATCTAGGCTGATTCCAAACCTCTGCAATCATAAAAAGCACTATGATGAACATATGCACGTATATGTCTTTGTGACAGAATGATTTGTATTCCCTTGGGCATGTGCCTAGTAATGGGATTGCTGGGTTGAATGCTAGCTCTGTTTTAAGTTATCTGAGAAAACTCCAAACTGCTTTCCACAGTGGCCGAACTAATGCATGCCCATTAGAAGTATAAAAGTGTTCCTTTCCTCCACAGCCTCACCAAAATCTATTATTTTTTTGACTTTAATAATAGCCATTCTGACTAGTGAGAGATGGTGTCTTATTGTGGTTTTGTTTCACATTTCTCTAATGATTAGTGATGCTGAGAATTTTTTCACCTGCTTATTGGCTGCATGTATGTCTTATTTGAAAAAGTATCTTTTCATACTATTGGCCCATTTTTAAAAAAGGGGTTGGGTTTTGCTTATTAAATTCCTTATAAATTCTGGACATTAGACTTGGGTCAGATGCATAGCTTGCAAATACTTTCTTGGAACGAATTATTTGTCTGTTTGGGTATTCAATTTCTCCCTGGTTCAACCTTGGGAAATTGTACATTTTCAGAAATTTATTCATTTCTTCAGGGTCTTCTAGTTTGTGTACACTGAAGTATTCGCAACAGTCTCCGAGGGTTTTTATTTTTTTGCTTTTCTGTGGAGTTTGTGGTAATGTTGCCTTTGTCATTTCTGATTGGCTTTATTGGGATCTTCTCTCCTTGTGTCTAGCTAGTGGTCTATTGATCTTATATACTGTTTTAGAAGCCAACTGTATTAGTTTGTTTTTAGGCTTCTAATAAAGACATACCTGAGACTGGGTAATTTATAAAGGAAATAGGTTTAATCGACTCACAGTTCTGCAGGGTGGTGAGGCCTCAGGAAACTTACAATCATGGTGGAAAGAGAAGCAAACATGACCTTCTTCATGCGGCAGCAGCAAGGAGAAGTGCTGAGCAAAAGGGAAAAATCACCTTGTAAAACTGTCAGATCTCATGAGAACACTCTATCACAAGAACAGCAGGATGTGGGTTACCACCCCAATGATTCAATTACCTCCCACCTAGTCCCTCCCATGACATGTGGAGATTATGGGAACTATAATTCAAGATGAGATTTGGGTGGTGACACAGCCAAACACTGTCACCAACTTTGTTTTTTCGATCTATTGTGTGAATTTTCGTATCTTAATTTCATTCAGTTCCACTGTGATTTTCCTTTTTTTCCTTTCTCCTGCTAGCTTTGAGATTGGTTTACTCTTATTTTTCTAATTCCCATAAGTGTGATGTTCAGGTGTTAATTTGAGACGTTTCTGACTTTTTTATATAGTTGTTCAGGGCTATAGACTTTCCTCTTAACATGGCTTTAGCTGTGTCCCAGTGATTCTTGAATGTCGTACCTTTTTGTCATTTGTTTAAAAGAATTTCTTGATTTCTGCCTTAGTTTCATTCTTTACCCAAAAGCCATTCAAAAGTAGGTTGTTTAATTTCCATGTAATTGTAATGTTTTGAGAGATGTTCTTGGTAACAATTTCTATTTTTACTACATGGTGGTTCAATAGTGTGGTTGGTATATATATTTTTAAATGTGTTGAGAATTACTTAATGGCAGAGCATATGGTTGATCTTAGATTATGTGCCATGTGCAAATGAGAAGAATTATATTCTGTTACGGAGTGGTGCTCTCTTGATGTCCATTGGGTCTATTTGGTCAAGTGTTTTTAGTTACTGAATATTAGTTTTCTGCCTCAATGATCTGACACTGTCAGTGGGGTGCTGAAGTCTTTCACTATTATTACGTGGTTAGCCACTTCTTTTCATAAGTATCTAAAAACTTGTTTTGTGAGCCTTAGTGTTCCATTGCTTTGTGCTTATATATTTAGGATAGTTAATTCTTCTTGTTGAACTGAATCGTTTATCATTACATAATGCCCTTCTGTGTTCTTTTTGATCATTGTTGGTTTAAAGTCTGTTTTATCTGAAATAAGAATAGCAACCCCGGCCTCTTTTGTTTCCCATTTTCATGGTAGATCTATCACTATCCCTTTAGTTTAGCCTATTGGTGTCATTGCATGTGAGATCTAGCTCTTAAAGACAACATGTGGAGTCTTTCTTGCTTCTTTATCCAACCTGCCGCTCTATGTCTTTTAAGTGGGGCATTTAGCTTATTTATGTTAAAGGTTAATATTGATATATCAGGATTTTATCTTATCATCTTGTTAGCTGATTGTCATATAGACTTAACTGCATAGTTGCTTCAGTGGGTTATGTATTTAAGTACATAGTGTGTAAAGTATGTTTTTGTGGTGGCAGGTAATGGTCTTTGTTTCCATGTGTAGCACTCCCTTAAGGCTCTCTTGTAAGGCAGGTGTGGTGGTAATGAATTCCCTTAGCCTTTGCTTGCCTGAAAAGAATTTTATTTCTCCTTTGTTATGAAGCTGAGTTTGGCTGGAAAAGAAATTCTTGGTTGGAATTTCTTTTCTTTAAGGATGCTGAATGTAGGTCTCTGATATCTTCCAGCTTTCAAGGTTTCTGCTGAAATGTTCACTCTTAGCCTGATAAGGTTTCCTTTGTACATGACCTGGCCTTTCTCTCTAGCTGCCTTTAATATTTTTTCTTTCACATTGACCTTGGCAAATCTTACGACTATATGTCTTGGAGATGGTTGTCTTACACAATGTTTCACTGGGGTTCTCTGGATTTCCTAAATTTGCAGGTTGACCACTCTAGCAATGTCGGGGAAATTTTTTAGGACAATATCCTCAAATTATGTTTTCCAAGTTACTTTCTGTCTCTTCTTCTCTTTCTGGGATGCCAATGAGTTGTAGATTTGGTCTCTTTACATAATCCTACATTTCTCAGAGGTTTTGTTCATTAAAAAATTTTTTTCAATTATTTTTGTCTAATTGAATTGATTCAAAGAACTGGTTTGAGCTCTGAGATGCTTTCCTCACTTCAGTCTGTTCTGTAGTTACTACTCTAATTGTGTTATGAAATTCCTGTCATGCATTTTTCAGCTCTAAATCAGTTTGTTTCTTTCTTAAAAGAGCTATTTTGTCTTTCAGCTGTTGTATTGTTTTATTGGATTCCTTAGATTTCTGGATCTTAATGATCCTTGTGGCCATCCAGATTCTGAATTCTGTGTCTGCCATTTCAGTCTGGTTAAGAACCATTGGTAGGATAGTACTGTGGTTACTTTGAGGTCAGGGAACACTGTGGCTTTTAGAATTATCAGAGTTCTTGTTCTGTTTGTTTATCTGTATGCTCTAATATCCCTTTAATCTTTGAAGTTGCTATTTTGGGATAAAGCTTTTTGCTTTTGTATTCTTTGATGCCCTTGAGGGCTTGACTGTGATATATATTGGGTTTGCTCAACTGGCTTTGTTTCTGGATGATTTCAAGGGGCAAGCACTCAGCTCAGCACTCCTGGGCTTTGTGCTCTCGCCCTGGATGGCTAGGACCAGGCCTGTAGCTTTTTCCTCTGGCCCCTCACGGTTAAGCATCGGTTGTGCTGCAGGTGTTGAGGTGTTCCCTGTCTGCTGTCAACAACATTTCAATGAGGAATCTGGCAAAATCACTTCGGTGGAGAGGAGGTGGGCGGTGGAGGGCCTGGGTGACCACTGCTAAGTCCCACATGTTTGTGTGTGCACACCTGCGGCAGGGAGTGGCAGTTTCCTCATGCACTGGCAAAACAGTGGGGAAGACCAGGTGAGTGGGTACTGGCAGGAGACGGCTGTAGGTGGGTGCTTGCTAGTTGGGACCCACCTCCAGAAGCTCTCCAACTGTTAGATGGGGCTTGCCATTGAAAGAACTATTGTGGTGGTTGATGGCAAGAACCTTGGCTGGTCAGCTGAGCCTGTGCTGCAAGTGGGTGGGACCAGGCAGGGACTGGGGATGGGCTGGCAGACAGGAGGGTGCTCACGTCAGACTGGCTGCATCCCATAGGCCAAGATAGCCCTGCTATTTCCAGGTCTGACAGCTAAAGCTTCCTACAGGATCATGGTGAGCCTTTGAGGATGGGCACCTGTGGCTGTGCTCCACTGAAGCAGTTCCCATGCCAAACCCTGTAGGCTATGTGCTGGATGGAGTTGTGTGTCTTTCTACTTTCTGGAAAGTTCTCACTAACAGCACAAATGTCCATGGTGACCGTGGGTTTCGTACAACTAGTTCCAGAGGTTTATGGTGAGAGTGGGCCACTCCACCCCTGATTCATTTATACCTTCCCCAGGAGCTGCAGGGGACCAGAAATGTGTCCTGGTGCTGGGCAACCCCATACCTCCTTCCCTTTCAGTCCAGGTTCTGCATCCTCCTCTGTCCACTCTCAATGCCTTTTTTCCAAAAGATCTGTTCACAGTGTGCCATTTTACTTGATGGCGTGTTCTCTCTCAGTGGTAGAAGCTCTTCATGGCTGCATTTAGTTGGCTATCTCAGTTCAAATTGCCTTTTTTGTCTTTCTTAGTTGGACACTCAGAGCAATTTTTTCACTACAAAAGTCAATTCCACTTTCCCAAGTTCACGAGAAAGCAGGAACAACAAATCAAAAATAATTCTATTTGTAATACACAGATTCTTTCTTTGGAGGCATACCTACAAGGTCAGTTTCCCACTTCCAAGACGCTAGACCAGACAGACTCGCAGAAAGAAAGCAAGTGGGAAGGGCAAGCAAATACATGAGTGAAAGGTTGGGGTGGGCTAAGTGGGGCAATTACAGAGGAACAAGGGCCACAGAAGAAGCAGCTCAAAGCTACTTCCAATGGCCACTCTTCTAACCTCCCCTCACCAATTCATTATTTGCCTTTCACAGGCCTGGGCACTAAAAAGTACTCTGAACAGAGGATTCTGAATGTGTGCAACTTGTGTTTGGATGGAGACAGGATATAGTCCCTGGTGGGAGTGAACCGAATCATGTGGGAAATATCCTGGGAGGAAGGTCAGAAGTGGATGACTAGCACCATCGCCACATTCCTCCAAAAGCTTAGGACAAA
This sequence comes from Sapajus apella, assembly GCF_009761245.1. NCBI lineage: Eukaryota > Metazoa > Chordata > Mammalia > Primates > Cebidae > Sapajus > Sapajus apella. The sequence continues at coordinate 24,183,600 of NW_022436964.1, read as the reverse complement.
AAGAGCCGTGAAAGGAGGAGCTATGTGGTTATAAATGCTCATTTTGTTAAACAAAAGACTGAGGAGATTAAGGTGTTTATGCTAATATGTTAACAGAGGTCATCTCTAGAAGATGAGGTAATTATAGATACAAATAATTAACGCTTTTATTCATTGTCTTAACTTTAAGTACATTAACATTCATTATTTGTACAAGGGAAAAATACAGTTTGTGTTTGTGATTTTTTTAAAGTGTTATCAATCATGTTTAACTTTCAGTTTCCTTTTAATATACTTCGTGATGGATCACAATATTCATATCCAAACTACCCTGTGATATCCCTTACAGTGGGAAGATTATACCTCTCATCCATGATAAATTTAAGAGCAGCCACATGGCTTGCTTTGACCAACAAAATGTAGGCAGAAATGATTTATGTCACCTCAGTGAAAAAGCTTTGAGAATAGGTCTGATTCCCTTTGAGTCCTCTTTCAGTGGTGTCACCTCAGTGACACACCGTTGTAGAGGTTTAATGAAGGACTTGTTTCCGGTGAATGCCATATAAAACACCAACCAAGAGTTGGAGCGTGCTAAGTGCTTCAAATGGCAGATGGGAGAACTTCCAATTCAAGGAAGCCAGGAGACTTTCCTTTTGCTGTAGATTAGAGGGATGGCTCACTATGTCCTTTATCCTTCTGCTTCTGGAAAAGCAGAAAAAGACTGCTGTACCAGCCTAGACTCCATGGTGACCTCCAATGGCTAGGAGGAGTGAATGAGAAATAATCCAAAAATATTGCAAACCACAGAAATTGTGGGTTTTCTGCCAGTGCAGTATAATCTGTCTATACTGACTGATACATTTCTCTTTATGTTCCTCCACTGGCTTCCCTGCTGAAATTTTCAGAGCTCTGTCTTCTAATTCAGTCTCTATATTATTGCTTTCTCTTTTATAATAAACCCTGGAGGTATGTAAGTAGTAAGCTTCCTAAAACAAAGAAAGGCAAAGGACGGAAGCTTATAATTTTTAATCAATAAAATTTAATTAAGTTACTCATCCAACTCATACTCTGGAAAGAGATGAAAACATGAATAAAACTTAGTCCCTGATTATTGGTCTGCTAGGGCAGCCATCACAAAGTACCACAGGCTGGGTGGCTTAAAGAGCAAAAATGTATTTTCTCTTAGTTGTGGAGGCCAAAAGTCTGAGATCAGAATGCTGGTAGGATTGGCTTCTTCTGAGGCCTCATTTCTTGGCTTGCAGGTCACCCTCTTCTCGCTGTATCTCCACATAGTCTTTTCTGTGTTCATGTCTGTGTCCTTATCTCCTTTCCTTATAAGGGCACCAGTTGGTTGAGCACAGTGGTTCATGCCTGTAATCCCAGCATTTTGGGAGGCCGAGGCAGGCGGATCACGAGGTCAAGAGATCGAGACCATGGTGAAACCTCATCTCTACTAAAAAATACAAAAATCAGCTGGGTGTGGTGGCGTGCATCTGTGGTCCCTGCTACTCAGGAGGCTGAGGCAGGAGAATTGCTTGAACCTGGGAAACGGAGGTTGCAGTGAATCAAGATCGTGCCACTGCACTCCAGCCTGGCGCCTGGCAACAGAGCAAGACTCTGTCTTAAAAAAAAAAAATAAGGGCACCAGTCATGTTGGATTAATGCACACCCCAATGACTCATATAACCTTAATTACCTGTTTTAAAGACTGTATCTTCAAATATAGCCATAGCCTGAGGTACCGGAGTCAGGATTGTTCAGCCCATAATTCTAACCTGTTGCTATCCTAGCCTATTTGGAAAGAGACATGTGAAAAAATAATTATAATAAGAAATGATAAATGGTATAGAACATATATATAAGGCAATATGGGAAGACAGACGATGTATCAACTAAGCTGTGGCTTGTGTGATTGACAGGATATTCAAAACATCTACAAGATGCTCTTCTCCCCTGAGTGATTAATGAAGAATAATTAATGAATACAATGCCAGTAATTTTGACTCTGAGCTAAAACCAGCCTACAAGCCAACATTCTCTAGCCTCATTTGCTTGAGTGGTATTGCTCTCATCTACAACAAAAGGAAAGTCTTCTGGCTTCCTTGAACTGGAAGTCCTCCAGTTTGCCATCTGAAGCACTTAGCACCCTCCAATTCTTTGTTGGTGTTTTATACCATCAACAACAGAAACAAATCTTCCATTAAACCTCTATGTGAGTGTGTCACTATGGTGACACTAAACAAAGGGAACTCAAAGTCCTCTAAATTTGAATAAACCCGATATGCAAAGACAGATACCAGTAATTATAAAAATTGAAGAACTGCATCCTGGACAAAGCTAAGCAAAGGAAACAGTCAAGGCAACGGGATCCCAGAGAAAAGCTTCAAGGCAGCCAAGGACATGATTTTCAGGGAATTCTACACATCACTCAATCTCCACAGCCTCAAGTGGGAGAAAGCTTGGGTGTAGGCAAGTGGATGGGTTGGCCTACCCATTATTTTCCTCTTTTCTCTTTCTTTACTCTCCTCTTATGATTTTCCCTCCAATACATACAGAGATCAATCCCATCAGCTTCAAAATGATAATACACATTATATATATATATATATTTTTTTTTTCTATTCTCAATTGTATCATTTCTATTTCTAAAGTGAGCTAAAAATGGACTGTTATTGTAGCATGTGTGAAATTTGATGTGTTGTGGCTTTTAAGTCATCTCTACTCTCTCTGATAAAAGTTGTGAAGCCCCAACTCAGAGAGAGATTAAACCCTGTGGGACTAATTATAGTGGAAGGTAAGTGATACTGATCAATAAGACACGATTATAAAATAAAATAGTATGACAGAGAATTCCTTTTTATTTTGCAAATATGTAGTTATTTCGGATTTTTTTAAATGGAGGAAGTGGTGCGTTTGTCCCTGATTTGTAAGAAAGGAGCAAATATTAATATTGCAACAGATGCCAAATAGTGTGGATTAAAAAGCTTTGACATGGGTTGATATAATGTAGATCTTACATTTATGATATAATTGTGAATTATGTACTTTATTCATTGGTAATTAGAGAGCAGAACAGATGGAGAAGGTTTAGCTTAAAGTGATGTGTCCATTAAAATAACCTGCACTGCCAAGTGTCTATTCATGTCCATGAGTATAGCAAATTTGTTCCATTAAAATATGATTGGAAGATAAGGACTTATTGTCATTGTGTTGGAGTCATCCATTTAACGATGAAAGCTAAAATACTCTGTAAATGTCAAATCCAACTATTATCCACTTTCGCTTTGCAGAGGGTCTTACTTAACTAGACATTTTGGCTGCGGCAGAAATTCTAATATTGGCAACTCTGTTTTCCCATTATTTAGACATTACCATAAAGAAAATCAAAGCAGCTACCAAATGAAAATAACAATGTTGACTATTACTTTAAGTGTACATCTTTTAGTTTATTGTTGAAAGGACAGATGGCAGCTATTTTTTTAATGTGAATATTGGATTTTTCTATTTCCACTAGACATGTTTGCTTCTACCCCTCACATTATTTCCCCCAGCCTTTTTGGATGGCATCTAGAGGCTGCGTTTTCTCTCAGTTTTAATCTGCTTTCACTGGGCTAAAAAAAAAATGACATAGTCCAGATTTCTCATGTGCTCTACTGGAAGACAATGCTACGTTGAATGCACCACAACTGAGGGGAGAGGGGGGCAGGGCCTCTTCTGCATTGCTGGTGGGGATGTAAACAGTGTGCTTTTCTGGAAAGGAATTTGGCAATACGTATCAGAAGCCTTAAATAATTCATCACCAGAAATTCCAATCCTGTGAGTCTATCTTACGGAAATATTAAAAAATAGAGACAAATACACACAGGCCCAAGTACAGCCCTGCCAAACACAAAACTTTTTATCTAAAAATGATCAAGTCGTTCCATATATAATAACTAATAATAGGAATAAGCTAAGCATCATATGGGGAGCTGGTTAAGAAAACTGTGGTATAGCTATGTCTTATTCTTGGGCAGAAATTTAAATTATAAATGTGAAGAATCTGTAATAACACAGGAAAATGTTTATATTATAAAGTGGAGTAGCAAAATAAAACATTAAAATATGAGTAAATAAAAGTCAACAATGCTGAGTGTTTTTAAAATATACCAGGTACTATCCTAAGTACTTTATTAAAAAAATACTGTATTGGGAGGCCATGTCAGGTAGATCATGAACCAAGAGATTGCGACATGGTGAAACCCCGTCTCTACTAAAAATACAAAAATTAGCTGGATGTGTGGCACATGCTTGTAGTCCCAGCTACTCAGGAGGCTAAGGTGGGAGAATCGCTTGAACCCAGGAGGCAGAGGTTGCAGTGAACCAAGATCGCACCACGGCACTCTAGCCTGGTGACAAAGCGAGACTATGTCTCAAAAAAAGAAAGAAAGAAAAAAAAAAGGAACTATCAAAATACATAAGCCACTGAGGTAAGTAGTTGTAGAGCTAGGAGGAGCTGGGATTTGAACTCAATTACTCTGATTTCAGAGAAACTGCTTTTAATTTTCATGCTATACTCCCTCTTTAGTAAGATAGCAACAATGTAAAAACAATACAAAACACGCACCCACATGCACAGCAGTGAAAAAAAAAAACATGCAGTTTTTTTCATCAAGAGCTAAAGTCTATTTTCCCACCCCCAAATCCAAGGTGGCCCTGTGACTTGCTTTGAAAATAAAATGCAGTGGATGGAATTCTGTGACTTTCCAGGTTACGCTTTAAGAGACTTTTTAGCTTCCACTTTCACATTGTTGGAATGCTTCCCTGAGACGGCCATGCAAGGAAGATGGTCTACTCTACCAGGGGATGAGAGGCGCTGTGAGGAGAACTGAGGTGGTCTCACCCCAGCCGGAACCAATTGCCAGACATGTGAGTGAGGCTATCCTGGGCCTTCCATCTCAACCAACCCAGCGGCTCAATATAGTCACATGAGTGAGTCCAGGTGAAATGAACGTAGAAAGTGCCAAGCCAATCCATATAATCATGAAAACTAATAATTCATTATTACTTTTCTTCTTTTAGACTTTAGAACCTGACATTTGCCATTCCTCTGGAAAAATTGGACTGTTTCCTCAGGTTTCCAAGACTAAGGTAAAAGTCTTTCTAAAAGAACTGACCCTTTTGACACATTGCTAGTGTGCCATTCCATGGGCCCTTAAACCTTCCTGGATTGGGTACAGTGTGAATGACTCAGAATTTTGTGAGCAGCCTTTGGGCAGTAAAATGGTAAGAGGAAGAATCTGCAGTCTGGGTAACTGAAAAAAATGCCATGAATATTTCTCCCCACCAGAAGTAAGAAGTGCTGAGCCAACTCTCAGCATAAACATGAAGCTGGGGACCATTTCACATTGGACCATGTCTCTAATTACTGCCCCTGTCATTTTATTGTTGGTGCCTGTTCATATGAGAAGGAAGCTGCAATTCCTCTAGTATCTGCTCATGCTCTGGCAATTCTGCCTTGCTTATTGAGCCATAGAAGATCCGAAATTATAATCAGGGTGAGGCAACGTAACTGTCAACAATTGAATTAGGAAGTGGATATTTTACCAGAGAATTATAATGAGGATTAAAATGCCAAGCTGAAAGTCAGTTGCCAGCCAAACGACTTTTGTTCTGTTGATCATTTCTTCTCCTGGAGAGCACCCTTGGCTTCCATAAGCACTTTGCATCACTTTCTTCCTTCTTTTCTGGCCCTTCCTTCTGAGTACCTATCAAAAATATTTTTAGCAATCATCCCAGAATTTTGGATTTTAATCTTCTTACTCTGCATACTCCCCTTCAGTGATATAACCAACTTCTGTGGTTTTAATTACTGATAAGTTCCCAGCTTGCATCTTTGGCTCTTGAATTATATTCAACTATCTACCGGATATTTGTATCTGAGTATTTCCCAAGCACTACAATCTTATCACGACCACACAAAATTTATTTTTCTCCAAGATCCTCTTCTCCACCATGATTGATTGTCACTTAGCGTCTTTGCTTCTTTCTAAACCTTTACGTTCACATCTAATCAAGTTTTGTCCATTTGTTAGCCTTAATATTCCGGAGATCAGCATTAAGTCCATTCTCTGTAGCACAGCACACATGGCTGTTCATGGTCTGGTCCCTGCTTACCTTTTCAGCCTTCATCTTGTCCCTGTTATGTCCTGAGCTATTCTTATATCGAATGAATTTAAGACTGCTGTATGCCTCACACATTTCTGCATTGTTATGCATAGTACCCTCGATGAAGATTGCTCTTTCTGCCTTCCTCTAGCAAACACCTTCTCATCTTAACAAAACTCAGTTCAGAGCAACTTGTTTGAAGAGGCTTCTCTGACCTACCTTCCCTCCAGCTGTGTAAATTAGGTATTTCTCCTCCCATAGTGCTTTATGCATGACTCTACCATTGCATTTATTATACTTAGTGTAATAGACTCCACTTGTCTGTCTTGCCTAGAAGATCTGCCTATTTCCTGACAGCAGGCACTGTGTGTTTTTATCTATGCAACTCTATTATTTCATTTAATACTTGGCTCCCAGTAAGTGCACATAGAAGGCATGGTGGAATGATAAATGTGATGTAACCAATCCACAGGGATCTCTCCAGTAATGATTCAGCAGGGAGAGGTAGTAGCTCAGTGTGAGAGGATCGGTTGTGATAGATACATCATAAAGAGTTCAAATATAAGACTGAGTGACTCAAGATGCCCAAATTTGGGGCTGGCCATGTTTCAGCATCGGGTAATAGCTTGTGTCCAAACCAGGATGCTTGTTAGTCACATTCTCAGATAGGACAAAGGGATCCTACCTTAGCCCCTGGTTATGGGTCAGGTGTCTCACTCCTTGCAACCTGCTGGTCTTGCAACCCCCATGGCAATACCTACCACTTGCCACACAGACTGTTATAATTTCAGACCAACAGAACTATCTCCTCTCTGAGCTCTGGCAGTCATCATTTGAATCTAAGAGAACCTACTGGTCTCTACCCTTCCTGAGATCTCAAAATTCCCAGATTTATATACTATGAGAAAAATATGCATATAAAATTATTCCTTTAAGGCATAGTAAATCCTTTCATATGTGGTATTTGCCCCTTCACATTACAAACTCCTGTCTGCCAAAGTTCTGGCAAAAGCCATTCAAGCTGCAGAGATTTTCTTCTCTTAGCTGTCGGTGCCATGTCATGGCGACACTTAACTAACAAAAAAAGAATACATATGTTTGCAGGCTGCATCTGTCTCTAGGGTATAGCTCTGTTTTTTTCTTTTTCTGCCAAAGCCATTTACATTGATTTAAATCACCAAACCATCAGTCTATACCGCCTGGGCAGCCAAGTACTAATAAAGGTGGTAAAAGGTTTAAATATAAGTAAGACACATGATCCTGATGGAACTTATAATCTCCATAATGATAGAAAACACACTAACTATACAGTAAGTAATGATGAAAGAGAGTGTATACACAACACAAATTGCTTGAGCATTTATGGGTCAGGCCTTACCAAGACACGTTTGATTTAATTCTTATAACCATTCCATGAGGTAAAGTGTTACTAGACTAGAATGATAGGTGAGGAAATCAAGAATCAGAGGGGAGAGGTAAGCTTCCCATCATGCAGCTAGAACTCAGGCCAAGGCCATGATTTGATCACAATGATGATTTTCCTTCTGCAGCTATAGGAGTTTGGAAGAGGATGCAACTGCTGTGTCTTGGAGTGCTTAGGCAAGACTTCACAGAGGAGGTGAAATATCATCCAGGCCTTAAAAAATATCCAGGATTGAGAGAAGTGGAAAGGAAACACAAGACATTTGGGGCAGCAAATATCTTTAATTACATCCTATTGTAAAACAAAGGACGGCGATGAAGCTAAGGATTCCTTGGTCATCCAGAGAGCCCTACGAATTATCTCTTCCAAAGTAAAACTCCTTCAATCTGTCGCTCAACTAACTTGCTTGAGTATTTTTCAATCCACTGTAACACCACAGTCACCTGGCAGCTCTGGGGACCGTAAACTGAAAGAAAATTTGGAACCTTAGTCTGCTCTGATAACTCCACTTGTTCTCTGAGTCTGTCAATTTGATATCCTCCACTAACACTGAACAGGATTTAAAATAAATGTGTCAAACAGCCATTGCCTGCAGTTTATGCAATATAAAAATGAAATCCTCTTGACATAAAACTAGCTGAGGAGACCAGCCATTAAATAAATACAGGTATTTTTTTTCCTGGCCAACAAGCATGGCATTGAGCTGTGAGAGGTCTTTGCTAATGTGAGTCAAATGTTGACTGATTGGGAAGAGCTTAATATTTAGATTATGAGGCTTTTATCCATCACTGAGGAGGCCAGAAGGAGTCACAGTGGTATTTGAGCTATGGCTTTGTTTGCTCGGTGAAATGAGCTCCATGGCAATGTCTTCCTGGGTACACCTTGGCAGTGAATCTGCATTTCCTCCTAATACAGGTTGTAGCTGAACAAACTCTACCATAACCATCTGATCTTCTTAATAGCACAATAAGTGTTGAATAAGTGACTAAGGAATTCAAAGATCAGAAATCGGCTGGGTGCGGTGGCTCACACCTGTAATCTTAGCACTTTGGGAGGCCCAGGCGGGTGGATCATGAGGTGAGGAGTTTGGGACCAGCCCTGGTCAATACGATGAAACCCTGTCTCTACTAAAAATACAAAAATTAGCTGGTGTGGTGGTATGCATCTGTAGTTCCAGCTACTCAGGAGGCTGAGGCAGAAGAATCACTTGAACCTGGGAGGCGGAGGTTGCAGTGAGCTGTCACGTAACTGCACTCCAGCCTGAGCAACAGAGCAAGATTCCGTCGCAAAAAAAAAAAAAAAAAAAAAAAAAAAAAAATCTCCGCTGGCCTAGGTGTTTGTCTCATAAGGGATTGAAACTTGCAATCTATAAGTGGCTCTCTGAAGTGTGTCTTTCTTTAAAAACATGTGCCCCAATTCTGTCTTCTCTTCAGTAAGTAATTTCAATTAGTTTTTAGACCAACAAATGTTAAGTATCATTTATTCTCTTTTCAGGGCAATAACAAATCAAAAGCCTGGACCGTAAGTATTTCATCTGACTTCAGTCCCAGTACAGGTCATTGTGGAGCTCTGCTTCCATCAATAACCTCTACCTCTGTAGCTTATGGCTCCTCGTCTTTTTCTATGTATAGAAAGAATCACCAAGAGACCAGACCACAGGATATCTGTTCTTTCAAGTGTTTATATTGACTCAAGCCATTATATTAGGGGCACAGGCTATTCCCAGTCACCACAAGTGCCACCCTGCTTACACTGCCTTTAGCTCCCTTTTTAAGGCAAAATGGACACATATCAGTACATCTGCTTTCCTAACCATTCTTGCCAGCAGCTCCATGTGAAAATGAACATAAAAGACAGGATACAGGATTAACTTAAATGAGATAACCTATATTGAATAGTTAGTACTATGCCTAGGGAATAGATCTTAGTCAAGAGACTTCCCAGAACTTCTTGGAGAATTAAAACATTTGACCCTAACAGTGAATGCAGGGTTGCATTTGCATCCACCTGTAGCCTACCCTTGTCCATCTGATAATCCATTAACTAAGGGCTAGAAAATCTTGCAAAATTCTCAGTTTCTCTAAAAAGGCATTTCTGGAGGCGCAGACATGACTATCAGAATTAAACCACCAGAACCTCCTTGAAAGGCAGAAGTACATCAAACTCACTTTGCAAGATACCTGTGGCTTAAAGGACATGTAAAATCCATCTCCATTTAACTCCGCAAGTTATTCACGCCTATTTGTTGGCAGTTCACTGGAATTGATTTATTCCTGAAATTGAAGGAATAACAAGGCTAACTGTGGCCCAGCATGCTTCCTTTTCATGAGCCCTGCCTAGCACAGGGCAGTAAGCCATTCATTTAAAATAAGGCTCTGAAAAACATAGGGTGATAAAGCAAAGAAGATGCAAGCCAAGTCGCCTTTCTGCTCAAATATCTGTTATTTACATTTTACCTCCCTTTTCCCTCCTATTCTTGAATTTTATGGTGGGGTGTGTGTGTGTGTCTGTGAGAGAGAGAGAGAGAGAGAGAGAGAGAGAGAGAGAGACAGAGAGACAGAGAGAGAGGGGGGAGGGGAGGGGGAGAGCGAGAGAGGTGAATGGAGGGAGATGTTAGGGTAATTGAGTTAAAAAATGTGTCCATCTTTCTGTCTGAAGCTGTTATCCAGTGTGGCTGCAGATGAATGCAGTAGAGATAGAATAAAGTTGTCTTTAGGAAGTAGCACAGACGGGGACAGAAGGTGGTGGGGATGGGAGAGGTGACTTGCATGGCTGCTGTTTACCTTTTCCTGTAAAGTGGCAGTTACCATATCTAGTTTTGCCCCAGTACTATCCTTGTTCTGTGGCCTTCGCTAAGTCAGATGACCTTTGAACTTATCTTCTCATCTGTAAAACAGGGTTAATGCCTTGTCAGGTTATGGTAAGAATTAAGTGACAGACCATATGTGAAAACCTTTTTTAAATTAATGCTTTATTGCCCTGTGCTAGGCAGGGCCCATGAAAAGAAAGCATGATGGACCCCAATGAGCCCTGTTATTCTTTCGACTGGCAGATTCTTGCTGCATATCAAGTACTCAATAAATATTAGTTTCTTCCTCCCCGAAGCCCATAAGCAAAGTTTGTGAGAACGGTCCATTATATTGAAGGAGACCTAAAGGCATATATCAAATTCTAGCTCTTCCGCTAGAATGTCAGCATGTTGTTAAAAGTGCTGTATCTGTGCAAAGAGAATGAATGGAAACGGTTCATGCAAATTCTATTGAGATTAAAAAAAAATCAAAACTTCAGGCAAGATATACAAAGAAGATGATTTCCTTTAGATCTGAAGCCTGATTTTCTTTCAACCCTCTCTGATTTCTTTGAAGCTCTGGGTACCCAGGCATATGCATGTATTTTGGCTGCTTGGAAGCATAATTGGTTTCTCTGGTGACTTGGCACTCTTCTTTATCCAGATTTCTCCTTTCTTCTCTTCTAATAGAAGAAATGCCATTCTTTCTTCAAGTGATAGGTGCTTGATACATATCCCCACCTGTGACCTGTGGTTAATTGGCTGGCTTTTCCTCCTTTTTCTACCCATGGGTAGATTATGTTCTTTTTATGATACATGACTTTGAGCTTGCATAACTTTTGATGCAATTCCTTTATGGCTTTACTGGGTAATGGGCGAAAGGACTGGAAATAATGTTTGAGGGATGAAGGAATGGGAACATTTCTCTCTAATTCCATGAAAGACTTGATTTAGAATATTTCCCTCCGGTCCTATCTGGAGAGTGCTGCTGTAATTATAGATTGCTTTGATAAAGCCTTTCTTTAAAATGGACTGAAATGAATTCAGATTTCATTTTTTTAAAAAGTGAAATAAGTACAGAACATTTATATATTTTGCTCATTTACTAGCTAAAAGGATTCAGCAAGATTTCAAAGAAATAATTTAGAGATAGTTAAAAACCTAGGCTACATAATAGGTATGTACTTGGTGCTATATTTTACTTCATAAACTATTGATGCTTAGCCTTATCACAAGTCCAACTGGAAATCCACTGAACCTCTACATTCTTATAATTTGCATCTTTTTGCTATATTCTTATCAGTGCTAAAAAGAAAATACATAAATTTATCCAATGACTATGTGTCAGGCTCTGTTCTAAAAGCCTTATATATATATTATTCAATGCTCCCATCAACACTTTAATGAAGGTATTGTTATCATTCCCATTTTATAAATAAGACTACTGAGGTATTAGATAATAAGACACACAAATATTAATTTTACAGCCAGGATTCAAATCAAGCTACGTCCAGGACATCTGCTGCAATGATGAGTTCCCCACTGTGCCTAGATTTGTTTTAGACAAGAGTATCATTGTTCAGTTATTTTTGCTACAAAGATGCAAATACAAGTAAGAATGTATAGATTGGGTTTACATGTCTCTATTGTATTTTTTTTTGTAGTCTGATTGCAAAAATGGCCTACATTTTCTGCACTTTCTCATATTTACATCCCTTATTAAAGACTGTGCAGCTACTCCCATGAGGAGTCTTTTCCCTCATCCCTCCTGGAAACGAGACTGGGCTTATGACTTGCTTTGATCAATACAATGTGGAAGAAATAATAGTGGGTCAGTTCTCAGTCTGTACTTCAGGAGGCGTTGAGTCTTCCATTCTAGTTTTCCCTCTCATCTCTGCCACACCATGAGATCCAGCCTGAGACACTCCAATGAAAGACTAAAAAGTCCTGTTGAATAAAGTCACCCTGTTGACAGACTTCCTAGAACTCCTAGGCTCTGGCTGACCTGCCACTGACTGCAGACATGAACAAGCCCAGCAGAGATCAGCTGAGCCCAGCCCAGCTCAGCAGCACAGCCTTTCTAGCTTCTGAAAAGCACCAGAAATAATGAAGGGTTATTGTTTTCAGCCAGTGAGTTCTGAGTGGTTTGTTATACAGGGAGGGCTAGCCAATACAGTGCTGAGCTGATTGGAGGTATTTTTGTTAGTGTGTTTATGTTGTATTGGATCGAGCGTAGAAAGTTAGCACCAAGACAAAAGTATGCCAGATTGCAGGGTCATTTATTATGCTGGCGACCACAGAGGACTCACGTCTCTCCAACCTGTGGAGTCAAAAGGAGGGTGCCAAGACTTTTTATACCCAAAAAACCACCTTGGGAGTGGGGGTGAGTAGTGGGAATGGGGATGAAAAGGTTTTGGACATTCCAAGGGCTAGGGGATTCTGTGATTCACCTCCTGGGTGGAGACGAGGGCGGGGGTCTCCAGACATTCCAAGGGCCAGGGGACTTTTGTCATTCTGTTTGTTACTTCAGTGGTTTACAGAAGTCAAGATAAGCATTTGTTTACACACAGATCTTAGTTATCCTGGGCTGCTTATTTTAGTTATTACTAAATAACTAAAGCAAAGGCTAGCAATTCTGGCACAATATCACATTTATGCCTTTGATTGCAGAGTTCTAGTAAGCTCAAAACTCTCTTAATTCACCTCCTCACTGAAAAACAAAACACTATCTAAGACAAACACCAGAATTCAAAAGCTGAAACAAAATAAGGAAAAAAAAAGTTCCAAAGAGATTAGTAACTTTCATTCTTAGCTCCCTATTTCCTGCCCATGGCCCTTCTTGCTGTTACTCAGTTTCTATCAGTTGGAATTTATTAAAGGCTATTTTAAAGCCACAGGTTAGAAACAGCCTAGATTTCTAGGTGTAGAAAAACCATACTAAATGGATTCACCAAAAGTAAGATTTTAGCACATTTTAAAATGCTGAGCATGTGTACACAACCTCAGTTCCATTTTTTTGGTGACTGTCCAGACACATGACACTTGTTTTTATTCTTCTATTGAGACCTTATGAATGGATGTGAAATATGATTGCCAACTAGGCTTAGCAGACCTTATAAAAGAAAAGCATTGTGGGACTTATCCATCAACTTAACACTCCCATCCTCCTTAAATCATAGAAATTCTAGAACTAGTATTTATTAGCTTGTTCTTTCTGTACATCAATTACCTTAGGCCCTATATGCGGCAGCTCCATCAAAAGCATTAAATAGTTCCCAGTGGCAAATTCCTGGTTATCTTTAGCTCATGCTGTTAAGTAAGTTTCCACAGTCTTTATAGCTCCAGCTTTTATTGTATTTTTAAAAGACTTGGTTTCAGCTGTTAAAGCTCAAGACATTGACTTAAAGGGAAATACTTGGCAGTGTGTGAGTGTAGAATTTGATTTTTCAGCTTTACGAAGGCCAGTGGGTTCAGGGCATCCCTGCTATATTGGAGAGCTTTTCAAAAGCTGTTTGTTTGGGTTTCCAGTGTTAACATATTACATCTACGTTTCTAACAAATTGACTAGTCCTTCTACGTTGCGGGGTCCTTAACCAGTTATCTGGCCTGCCTCAGCTTTCTTTATGGAGAGGACTCTATGCTTTACAAGCAAACTTTCTGGATCTGTTGTGCTTGCTATTTTCTGGATGGTGTGAGTAGGGGTGCAAGCTCAGCCCCAGCTCCCCAAACACCTAACACCAACTTCACAATGCCCCTGTTTTTCCTTTCATCTCTGAGCTCTTAGTATGACCAGATATGCTCATACTTAACCTGGTTGTGGTTGCAAGATGCTGTTTCTTCCTCTATTTTTCTCAACAATATGAAATTTGCCACTTTGAGAGGAAATTACTCTTCTAAAAAGACGGAGGGGCATTAAACTCAGCCACCATTGTGAGGGGAGGTAATGTCTTCAAGGTCCTGCTGGGAGTTTTACAATTGTTGAACTGTCTATCCTGATTTCTCAGTCAACGCAGCAAAGGAAAACAATTCACCAAGAATATAATAACTTGCTCTTACAAAATTATGTAACCTTTTTCTTAGAATTCCATTTTTTTAGGTAAGGGATTTGTGAACTGCTCTGAAGAGAAAAAAAGTCAATCAGTAAACAAATGATTCCCTTAATGGCATCTTGAAAGTTCTATTAGTATTGCAATTTGCCATTTCCTTCATTTAGTTATTTTGGGAAAATCTCTGTCTTGCATTGCTACAGCTTTTCTTCCAGGTGATTCATTTGTTTTATTTCCTAAATAATTCATATACCTACTTAAAGTCTACTATTCCAAGGCGGCTAAACTTTTTTCTCCTTTTTGTGCATATTTTATTTTCTTAAAGCAATGGTCTACAAAACTTGAATACCCTTAAGCACACTCCCCAGATATATTGATATTTATCTAAAATATATATTTCTGTAAAATATACTGTACATCTAATAGGTAAAAATGAATATATCATAAACATTATAAAACATAATACTGCTCATCAATATCTTACACATCCTATCCAAAAGATATTCAAGAAGAATTTATTAGAAACATAAGTACTTTGTATCTTTATCAGTCAATTGACATTATAGATCAAATGCATTTTTTTTTTTTTTTGAGACAGAGTCTTGTTCTGTCACCCAGGCTGGAGTGCAGTGGTGTGATCTCAGCCCACTGCAACCTCCACAACCTGGGTTCAAGCGATTCTCCTGTCTCAGCCTCCCAAGTAGCTGGGATTATAGGTGTGCATCACCATGCCCCACTAATATCTTGCATTTTCAGTAGAGGCAATGTCTCACCCTGTTGGTCAAGCTGGTTTTGAACTCCTGAGTTTAAGTGATCTGCCCACCTTGACCTCCTAAAGTGCTAGGATTACAGACGTGAACCACCGCGCCTGGCCCAAACGCTTTTGTTTTTATATACGTGTGTAAGAAGGAAAAAGGGGGTGCATCGGAAACAATTGTACATATATAAATACATTTAACTCAAATTTTAAAAGCCACATTAGATATATTTGATACATTTAAATAAATTTTCCAAGCTGTGATCATCTTCACAACATATATATATATATATATATATATATATATATATATACACACACACATTTTGGTCTACTGATTTCCAACTTTAGTCTGTATAAATCACTTGGTGGGAAAAAATTACATTTATTATGTGTGCACACACACACACATATAAAACACACATACATACATACATACACACATACATATAATTTTGTGTATATATGGAAGACATATATGTATATGTATATGTATATGCAGAAAATTTGATTTAACACCCAGGATCACTAGGTGAATATATTAAAGATGAATTAGAGATTCATCTTTGATAAAGATGTATGCATTCTTCTGATTCCAAAGGAAACATAATGTGTGCATTAAATTTCTTTTTTCTTAATTCTTTAAGAAATATTTATTTACATTTTTAAAAGGGATTATTTTCTTGTATTTTTCACCTGCATTTTCAGTTCATCTATGATCTTCAAAACACTCACTGCACTTGTATTTGGAGAGTGATTGTGGTTCTACAAATTTTGTAAATATGTGTTGCTCATTAGAAAGTCTGGTTATTGTTCAGACATTGCCATTAAGCAATTTTCTGCTTTTGCAGCACCAATAATAATTAGCCTTTAAACTTTATCTTTCACAATTAAGTAACCTTGTTACTTAACTTGTCATGGCCTTTTTCCGAGAGAAAAATTTTACAGATCTCTTCTGTTGTGTTATTAGAAACACAGTAAAAAAAAAATGATATTCAGCTTCCCCAAGACCAAATGTATAGTAATCAGGGTTCTCCAGAGAGACTGAACCAATAGGATATGTATATAGACATGTGAGGGGTTATTCAGGGAACTGTCTTACAAAACTATAGTGGATAAGTCCCTTGACAGGCTGTCTACAAGCTAAAGACCCTGGGATGCCAGTGGCATGGCTCAGTCAATGTCCAAAGACCTCAGAATCAGGAAAGCAAATGCTGTAACTCTCAGTGTGAAGGGGAAAGCCTCAGGACCCGGGAGGCTGCTGGTGTCAATCCGGGAATTCAAAGGTTGGTAAGCCTGGAGTTCTGATGTCCAAAGCAGCTGAAGAAAAGACTGTCCCAGCTCTCAGAAAGAGCAATTCACCCTCTTGTATTTGTTTTCTTTGGGCCCCCAACCAAAAGGATGGTGCCTGCTAACATGGAAGACAGATCTTTTCCACCTAGTCCACTGAACTCACACACTGCTCTCCTATGCAAACACTTACTGCTTTTCCAAGTTTCTAGCTTTTCCTTAATCTGGTCAAATTGACACCTAAAATTAACTCCACAACTCCATCTTTTGTCAACTTGGCACCCATATGCATCTTCTTAAACCATACTCAATTCCAAACAAATAACGAGATAATAGTTCCGCTTAACAGGATGTATTTAATATGATACTACTATGCCATGTATAACCCAAGCCACACTAATCCCTTTCCCAGAATTCAGCTTTTAGGATTTAAACATTTGGGACTGTCTTTCAGGATTATGACTGGCATGGCTTCCTGTCATTGGCTGTCCTCAATTGCTTTCCCTTCTCAGCTTCAAGGCTGAATCCTTAAACCAAGGTCTAGAGGGATTACAGAAACTACAGCTAACCCTGACATCACCCCTTGCTATGGTAGTGTGTTAAGCTGGGTTTTGTTTTCCCCCATTGCTATGAAGAAATACCTGAGGCTGGGTAATTTATAAGAAAAGAGGTTTAGTTGGTGCATGGTTATGCAAGCTTTGCAGGAAGCATGGTGCTGGCATCTGCTTCTGGTGAGAGCCTCAGAAAACACTGATTCATGGTAGAAGGCAGAGTGGGAGCAGGCATCTTACAAGGCGAGAGTGGGAACAAGAGGTGGAGGTCCCACACACTTTTAAACAACCAGATCTCGTGAGAACTCACTATTGCGAGGACAGCACCAAGCCATGAAGGATCCACCTTCATGACCCACCTCCTACCAGGCTTCACCTCCAACACTGGGAATTACATTCCAACATGAGATTTAGGTGGGACAAATATCCAAACCATATCAGGTAGGCACGGTAGGGATGGATTTGCAAGTTCCAGACACATGCTCCCAGGCTCTCCTGTTAGCTTAGTACATGTCTACAACACTAGCTCAGGGGCTGGCAAACTATGGCCCATGGTCAAATCTGTCCTGCCACCTGTTTTTGTAAATAAAGTTTTATTGAAACTCAACCATGTTTATTTGCTTACTTATTGTCTGTGGCTGCCTTTGCTCTACTACAGCAGAGTTGAGCAGTTGTGACAGAGACTTTATGGCTTACAAAGGCTAAATATTTACTAACTAGCCCTTTACAGAAAAAAAGTTGTAAACACCTGCTCTCCTTTATTCTCTTTTGGGCAGATTTTTGTTCTGAACACAAGCCTATGTTGCCGATAATTCCCTTTACCCCATCTGTCCCTATCTGGTGCCATTAAATTTCATTTCAAGGTTCCTTTTGTAAATGTGGGCAAAAATATTTCAGGGCTTAATATGTGATATTTATTTTCTGATTACTACTCCAGATATATGTCCTTTCCTGTATGTCAGTACACTCCCCTCTGTGCTTCCATCATCCCATTGTAATATTTTAGACAGCTGTCAAATGAACCAGAATATTATGTCAAACTTGGACATTACTTTAATTTTTGGCTAGCACTGACAACAAAAGGGAAAAATGCAAATGACTGAATAATTTATTTTTGGTTTCTGCCACTAGACTAATTTTCCTACTTCTATCCCTTCCTTCTTCAATCCTCTATTGTTGTTATGCTGTTTTTCCCCCTCTGTACTGTATTTATAATTAGATTAGAGGCACCTCCATTATAGCAGCATGTACCAGGGCTTCAAGGCAGTATGCCTGGGTTCAAGTCCCAGCTCAGCCTCTTGCTCTGATTTTGTCTAATATTTTTATAATCTACCCCACCCAATTTCTTCATGTTTAAAAATATACAAACATAAATCATAAACCTTGAGAAGAAAAACAATTCACAAAAGAAAACTAAAATTATTCATACGCCCATTATTTAGATACAATTACTAAGAAAATTTGGTATATACCCTTCCTGATTATTTTTTAGGCATAAAAACTGCACAGTTAAGTATAAACACATATTTATAAAGTAAGATCATATTTACATACTATTTTGTAACTTGTATTTTTACTTTAACCTGTATTATGGTTATGTGAAAGGTGTGTGTGTTTTTATTTTAACTGACTACACTACATTTTATTGTATAGATCTTTTTATTGATTTCAATTTTAGACACTTAGGAACAAGTGATAGAAGAGATGTATTAGTATTTGCATGGTTGTGCTATAAATGTAATTAGAGAGGTATAGATCTATGATTCCTCTCTATAGGATAAGTTCAGTTTATGAATTTCTTCTGCTTCAACGAATGAGGATAATTGGGAAAACTTTAAGGTTTTAAAAGGAGGCAATACTTTTCTAAACAAACAAAAGCTGAAGAAATGCATCAAAAACTGAAAGGCAGTTCCAGACCTGCCTGTCAAGAAATGCTAAAGGGAGTTTTTCAAACTAAACCAAAAGGCTACTTAGTGAGTAACACAAAAACATATGAAGTATAAAATTCACAGGTAAAAGTAATTATGTTGTCAAATTTAGAATACTCTAATACAGTCATGGTGGTGGGTAAATCTCTTATAACTTTAGAATAAAGGCTAAAGAACAAAAGTATTAAAGAGGACCACAGCTATAGCAACAGGTTAATAGAGACACATTATAAAAAATTATGAACTGTGTCATCCAAAACATAAAATATGTTGGGGGGTAAAATACAGAGCTTTTGCATGTGATCAAAATTAAGTTGTTTTCAGCTTAAAATGTACTGGTACAACTCTAACACATTTTATTTAATTTTCATAACCACAAAGTAAAACCTTTAGTGGATACACAAAAAATAAAAAGGAAGAAACTAAAGCATACCACTACAGAAAACAGTCAAATCACAAAGGAAGACAGTAAGCAAGCAAGCAAGAAACAAAGGTTCTATCAAAACATCAGAAAACAGTAAGAAAAATATAGTAAATATTTATCTATCAGTAATTATTTTAAATGTAAATGGACTAATTTTGCCAATCAAAATACATAAAGTGGCCACATGGATAAAATGAACAAATAAACAAGACTCAACTCTATACAGCCTACAAGAGACACATTTCACCTTCAAAACATACATAGAATGAAAGTAAAGGAATAATAAAAGATATTCCATGCCGATGGAAGCCAAAAAGATCATGAGTAGCTATACTTAGACAAAACCGAACTGAAGTAAAATACTGTCACAACAGACAAAGTTATCATATAATGATTAAGGGCTAATTTATCAAGAGGATATAAAATTATAAAAATATATATCATCAACATTGAAGCACCTAATGTGAGCAGATCTGAAGGAAGAAAAAAACAATAATGTAATTACAGTAGGGAACATCAGTATCCTACTTTCAGCAATAAATCCAGCGAGAAACTTCAGTAAGAAAACACTGAAGTTGAACTACACTTTAGACCAAATGACCTAACGGATATATATAATACATTCCATCGAACAACAGCAGGACCTACTTTCTCCTCAAGTGTGCATGGAACATTCTCCAGGATAGAGCATATGTTAGGCCATAAGTAAGTCTTAACAAAAAGATTAAAAATCATACCAAGTATCTGCTCTGACCACAATGGTGTGAAACTAGAAGTCAATAACTGAAGAAATTTCAGAAAATTCACAAATAATGTAAATTAAACAAAATGCTCCAGAACAGCCAATGGGTCAAAGTAGAAATTTAAAGGGAAAATTTAAAATATCTTTATGGAGCAAAGATCTAAGCATAAGACCAGAAACTATAAAAATTCTAGGAAAAATTCTCTGGACAAATTTTTGGACTAGGAAAAGAATTTATGAGTGACTCTTCAAAGGCCAATGGAACAAAACCAAAACAGGCAAAAGGAACTTAATGTAACTAAAAAGTAAAACAAACAATCAACAGCGTAAACAGGCAACCTACAGCATGAGAAAAAATATTTGCAAACTATTCCTCTGACAGTGGGCTAATATCCAATATCTACAAGAAACTAAAGAAAATAAGAAGAAGAAAAAAACTGTTAAAAACGGGCAAGGGACATTAACATACATTTTTCAAAAGAACACCAATGGCCAACAAAGGTGAAATAATTCTCAAAATTCCTAATATCAAAGAAATGCAAATCAAACCCACAGTGAGATACCATCTTTCACCAGTCAGAATGGCTATTACTAAAAGCTCAACAAACAGCAGATGTTGGGAAGGATGTGGAGAAGGGGGAACACTTACACACTGTGGGTAGGAACGTAAATTAGTACAACTTTTATGGAAAAAATGGGGATTTCTAAAATAACTAAACATAGAACTACCGTTTGATCCAGCAATTCCATTATTGATTATGTATACAAAGGGAAAGAAAGAACTATATCAAAAAGATACCTTGCACTCATATGGTTATCACAGCACTATTCACAGTACCAAAGAGTCTCCCTAAGTGTCCATTAACTCAGGATTGGATAAAGAAAATGTGGTATATACATATATGCACTATGGAATGCTACTCAGCCCTAATAAAGAATAAAATCATGTCTTTTGCAGCAACATTTATAGAACTGGAAACCATTATCCTAAGTAAAATAACTCAGAAACAGAAAATCAATACTATATGTTCTCAGTTTTATATTATGTCCAGATGTGCCCATTGTTTAGTTCCCATTTATAAGTGAGAACATGTAGAATTTGGAATAATAGAAATTATTGAAAGGAATAATAGAAATTTTTGAATGGAATAATAGATGAGGGAAACTACAAAAGGTGGGGCGGGGTTGAAAAGTTATCTATTGGGCACAATGTTTACTACTTGGGTAATGGGTATACTAAAAGCCCAGACATCCCCTCTATACAGTATATGCATGTATGAAATTTGTACTTATACTCCCTAAATATATAAAAAAATAAACTTCTATTGGACAGTGCTGGACTATGACATTCAAAAAGAGCTTTAAACCAATAAATATAATTCTAAGAGACATTTAAATAATTCCATGATGTGCTACAGAGAGTGAAGAATTTCTAAGAAGTGGCGCTATTTAACAACTGTAGCTGCTGGGCGCGGTGGCTCAAGCCTGTAATCCCAGCACTTTGGGAGGCCGAGGCGGGTGGATCACGAGGTCAAGAGATCGAGACCATCATGGTCAACATGGTGAAACCCCGCCTCTACTAAAAATACAAAACATTAGCTGGGCATGGTGGCGCATGCCTGTAATCCCAGCTACTCAGGAGGTTGAGGCAGGAGAATTGCCTGAACCCAGGAGGCGGAGGTTGTGGTGAGCCGAGATCGCGCCATTGCACTCCAGCCTGCGTAACAAGAGTGAATCTCCATTAAAAAAAAAAAAAAAAAAAAAAAAAAAAAAAAAAAAAAAAAAAAAAAACTGTAAAACATGCCTAGGAAAAAAAAAACCTTGTACTTATATTAATATCACAAAGTTATTGCAATGGCATATTCCATTTGTGATGCTCAGTTTATGCTTGGAATAACACTTTCTACTTTAATTTGTGTGGTACCATGTCAAGTAAAGAAAGTTACAGAGGCTAGCACATAGAAATACATGTAAAAATGCTCTCCAAAATTGTATTAAGCTATTTAAAAGTTTTAAAATAAATTTCACTATGTATATTTAAGGTAACAACATGATGCTATGGGACACATATAGATAGTAAAAAGATTATTATGATGAAACAAATTATTCCATCATCTGACATACTTAACAATGTTTTTGTGGCAAGAGCGGCTAAAATCTACTCATTAGCATGACTCCCATGTACAGTACAATTTTAATACCTACTGTCTTCATGTTGTGTATTGGATCTCTAGATTTGTTCACACTCTGTATTTGCTGCTTTGTATCCTCTGACCTAATCCCCCTATTTCCTACCTCACTTACCCCACAGTGTTTTAGTCTCTCTCTCTGTACTGTAAAAACATTTTAGATAAAATCTTTAGATAAACAAAAATGAAACAGAATATGTCAAAACTATAACATGCAGTATAAGCAGTTATAAGGGAGAAATTTATAGAGAATGACTACATTTTAAAAAGAGCATTATCTCAAATAGAGAGATATTATACCCCAAAAAACTAAAAAAAGACAAGCTAAGCCCAAATTTAGTAGAAGAAAGGAAATTACAAAGATCAGATCACAAATAAATCAGAGAGAATAGAAAAACAATATAAAAGATAAAAAGTTGTGTTTTTTGAAAAAATAACAAAATCAACAAAGCTTTAGCTAAACTAAGAAGAAAGAGATTAAAAGAACTCAGAAAGAGGGAATATTACAATTGATATTACAGAAAGGCAAGGAATTGAAATAAACTACTGTGAACAATTGCCAGCCAACAAACTGGAAGACCTAGATTGCAACAAAAACAAAAACAGACAGTTGGGAACTAATGAAACTAAAGAGCTTCTGCAGAGCAAAATAAAACTATCAACAGATTCAACAGACAACCTACAGAATAGGAGAAAATACTTGCAAACTGTGCATTTAACAAAGGTCTAATATCTAGAATCTATAAGAAACTTAAATCAGGAAGCAAAAATCATATAACCCCATTAAAAATGGTCAAAGGACTTGAACAGGGACTTCTTAAAAGAAAGCATACTTGTGGCCCACAAGCATCTGATAAAACTTTCATCATCACTTATTAGAGACATGCAAATCAAAACCACTGTGAGATACCATCTCTTACCAGTCAGATTGGCTATTATTAAAAAGTAAAAAAAACCAAGAGATGCTGGAGGTTGGGGAGATAAGGGAACACATACACTGCTGGTGGGAACATAAATTAGTTCAGCCACTGTGGGAAGCAGTTTGGAGATTTCCCAAAGAACTTAAAATAGAATGACCATCTGACCCAGCAATCCCATTACTGGGTATATGCCCAAAAAAAATAAATTATTCCACCAAAAAGACGCATGCACTCTATGTTCATCACAGCACTATTCACAATAGCAAAGAAGTGGAATCTACATGTAGAAGGCTAAAATGGGACCCTTATTTCATAACATATGCAAAAAATAAGCTCAAAATAGATTAAAGACTTAAATGTAGGAATTGAAATTGTAAACTACTATCATTGACATTTATCTGGGCAATGATTTTTCAGATATGAGCCCAAAAGTAACACAACAAAGCAAAAATAGGCAAATAGAATAACATCAAACTAACAAACTTCTGCAGAGCAAAGGATGCAATCAATAAAAGTAAAGAGACAATCCATGGAATGGGGGAAAATATTTGCAAGTCATATATCTGGCAAGGTATTAAGCTCCAAAACATATAAGGAACTCAAACAACTTGTTATATAAAAAAATACCGATTATAAAATAAGCACAGAGCCTGAATAGATAATTCTCAAAAGAATATGAACAAATGGCCAATGAGTATATAAAACAATGCTGATTATCAGCAGGATGTAATGGCTCACGCCTGTAACCCCAACACTTTGGGAGGCCGAGGTGGGTGGGACAGGAGATCAGGAGATGGAGACCAACCCAGCCAACATGACGAAACCCCGTCTCTACTAAAAATACAAAAATTAGCTGGGCATGGTGGCGCACACCTGTAGTGTGCTACTTGGGAGGCTGAGACAGGAGAAATGCTTGAACCTGGGAGGCGGAGATTGCAGTGAGCCTAGATGGTGCCACTGCACTCCAGCCTGGCGACAGAACAAGACTCCGTCTCAAAACAAACAAACAAACAAAAAAACTATGCTCATGATCACTAATCATTAGGGAAATGCAAATTACAACCACAAAGAGATATCACCTCATACCTATTAGAATGACTATTACCAAGAAGACAAAAGATATAACAAGTGTTGGTGAGGAGGTGGAGAAATGGAAAGCCCTGTGCACTGCTGGTAGGAATGGGAAAAGAGCCATTATGGAAAACAGCATAGAGGTTCCACAAACAATTAAAAATAGGATTATCATATGATCCAGCAATCCTACTACTGGGTATACATTCAATGGAGATGAAATTAATATCACTGGAGCAAATTCAAACTAGCCATGATTTGCATTCCATTCTACATATATTTCACATTTTCTTTATTTATTCATCCATCAATGGAGTTAGGTTAGTGTCCATTGATGGATGAATGAATAGAATTGCTTACAATTGTATTAAATAGGGTAATAGATGTCAATGTTTTTTATTTATTCATTCATCAATGGACTTAGTGTCCACTGATGGATGAAAGAATAAAGAAAATGTGGAATATCTGAACAATGGACGCTATTCAGCCTTAAACAAGAAGGAAATGCTGTCATTTGCAGAAACATGGATGAACCTGGAGGACATTATGCTTAGTGAAATAAGCCAGGCACTGAAAGGCAGGTACTGCATGATCTCACGCATATGAGGAACCTTAAAACACTGACTTGTACAAGTAGAGAGTAGAAGGGTAGTTGCCAGGGGCGAGGGTAGGGGTGGGGTGGCTAGGAATCGAAAGATGCTGGTCAAAGTATACAGTTTTACTTAGGATGAGTATGGTCTAGAGATCTATTGTACAGCATGGTAACTATAGTGAATAATAATGTATTGTGTACGCAAAAGTGCTAAGAAAATAGGCTTCAAATGATCTCACCACAAAAATAATATACATTTGATGTGTATACATTAATTAGCTTGTTTAAATCATTTCTCATCATACACATATATCAAGCATCATGGTGTATACCATAAATATATACAATTTTTGTCAATTATACTTTAATAATGCTGAAAAAAATTAAAAGTAGAAAGACAATGAGAAAGGCAAATACCAATGTAGAAGAGAACAAAGCAAACCTAAGAAACTTGTTTTCTTCTGTTCTTGTGTTTTCTCCTTGCTTCTTCAGGAGTCCTTGCTAGATTTGCTCATTCCTATAGAGAATGAATTGGCTCTTCAACTGTGGCCCATTTCCCTTCTCAAAACCTAATCTATTATAGGATGCTGACATTTATCCCTCAAAGTTCTTTCCTTAGAGAAATAGTCCTTGGTAGAGGCTGGAATGATTTGCAAGTAGAAAGTGGAAGGAGAAAGAGAATGTAGAAGCAGGAAGAAAAGGAATTTAGTTCATGACTTTTCCCCTTTAATTAGGCCAAAATAATATCATTATTCCAGTATTTTTCATCACACATTTAATTAATGTGAGTTCCACCTTTGTTTTTGTATCTAATCTTTAATTTATGTTAGTGTTTACTATGACATGTGTGTTTTCTATCCTGACTGGATCTTAGGAAGAACCATCTTCCTTGTAGGTATTTTAAAAATTGCTTATAACTGTATTAAGTAAGGTACCAGATGTCAAATGACTTACATAGGTCCTGGTTCATAACAGTCAAAGACGTTTATGGAAGCAGATTCTGAACTTTTAGTGTAAGCTACCACTACAATCTCAGCTCCTTCATTTTATGTTTAGAAAACACAATTCTGGTGGCATAAATGGCTTGTTAGCTTGTTTTCCTGCTGAACGGATTACCAGCCTGATGTCTGCACTTATATAAGGGAATGCCTTTAGGTCCTCATGTACTGTAACAACCATAACATTTGCAGAGGCTTCTGAATCAGTCTTCTATCTTTCTGGTTTACTGTCATTTAAGATTTGAATTCCTTTCCTGTATAAAATTTCATGGCTGGACTCAGCAATACTTCTCTCTGGGCCTACAATTTGTCACTCTATTGGGCTATGTTGAATTCCAGTGTTGGGAAATTGCTGTGCATTTCAGCAAGATAATTCTTTTTGCTAAGTCTCAGCTACCTGTAGGTGCAGAGGTGTACACCCATGAATAGTAATATTTAGTTTACATCAGCATTTAGTGTAAACTTCACTACAGTTCCTACTTGAGCCCCTCCCCATGACCTATGAAATAAATAGTACAGCACCAGCCTTTTATTTTTGTCTCTGCTAATCTTTTTCATTTTAATCAGGCACTGCTGTCAAAACTGTGGGGTCACAGTGATAAGGGTTCAAGAAGAAAACAGATAGTCAAGCTCATTCTGCTTACATGATCCTTTGCTGCAGGGCATAAGCATTTGCCTGTTTTATGATTTTTTGCATTCTTCCTAAGCAGATAATTATTTTTTTATTCTTCTGCTTCTATGCACTGATCTCATATAGTTGGACCTGCTTGTAGGTCTAATCAGGTATTTAATTTTTATTGAAGGATCTGTCTTTATAAAATTGGAGATAATATAGCTAAATATCTCTACGTATCTATCAATCATCTAACCTATCTTCTATCATTATCTACATTAAAAAGCACAAGAGCCTGCAAACATTTTTAATTTCAATCTGTTTTTAGTGACTGCTGGTCCTACAATTATTTATGTCTTTGATTTTTCAAGTTCCACTGAGTGATTCATAAATGCCTCCAATTTATAATGGAGAATCCACTTTTGAATCATCGGCTATATATGAAACAACAGATTGATCCTTTTTATTTTATTTAGAAAACTAAACAATAATATAAACATGAAGACACTAAACATGGAGATGTGTACACTTAGTTTTTCCAGTTAACATATATTTCTCATTTTGTACGTTAAAGGACGCCGTGGGTTTCACTGCTGGGTAGCAGAGTTTAAGAAAATTACATATAGAGTGAAATGTCTTATGTGGAGAATAGATGATGAGAGGCACTCCAATACATGGTATTGAAGTATCTGGAATAATACGTCTTTATAAAGAAAAAAGGAAACCCTCAAAGGGTAGGGCATGACAGCCATTATTAAATATTCCAACATTCTCAGGTGGGAGTTTTTTCTTTTTTGAACCAAATGTAACATGAATACCACAAGATACAATGTCTTATGTGGTATGTTTTAGTTTTAAGGATTCGGGACTCTGACAGCACCCTAATAAATCGCATCCTCTTTCTCAGTTGAGTTCTGAAGTTTTGGGGAAGAAGAACAAAAGAGTGGAAGGTAAAGATCAAAGCCTATCCTTTCTAACAATGGAGTCATACTAAAGTACACTGGCAGTAGGAAAGCTACCCTCAGACCTGGACAGATTTCCTATCCTAGGCAACTTCCTCCTCCCAGAAACAGCATTCCCAGAAGAAGGAGGGATGGGTATCCTCATGTGTCACCAGCTCTCACTTCTAAAAGAAACTGAGGGATGAGCCAATCATGACCCTTTATGTATCTAAGCGTATTGATCAGAAAAGCCATTTACTCAGATATAAGTGAGTATATGGGGCAGTAAGGGTTCAGGCATGTATTTAGGAAAACAACACAGAAATGAGAAGTGAAAAAAAAATCCTTCTCTAATGATAAGGAAATAATTTGCATTGAGTAGTACTCCCCAAGGTTCCATGTACTGCTTTTCAAGTGCATTAAAGATTTTCATCCATTTAATCAATAATCATTTAGTGCACACCAGTTCTCAGGCTCTGTGCTAAAGTCTGGGGATATAAAGGAAACAAAAATGTACACAAAAATAGATATGACTTTTTACTTAAGGGAGCTTAAAGTGAGAGAATATTCCAGTTCAGAGGTTGAGTTGGTGAAAATATGGTACTCTTTGCTTTGGCTGTACTGTGAAATCATCCAGGCAATTAAAAAAATTAATTACAGTTCCCACCCAATTCGGACTCTGCGTTAGATGGTCTGGTGTTCAGTCTGGGCATGAAGAGAGGAAATAAGTCCCCAGGTAATTCTAATGTGCTATCAAGGTTGAAAACTACTTGGCTAAATGAGTTCAAGGATAGGATAGTGGACGAAATAGATGTATATGCATGTTTGATCATGTTGATATTCCCAGTGCTGGCACATATTACTGTATAGGCACTCAAAAATGCATGCTGAATGCAGTTCAATGATTCTCAACCTTTTCTTATGTCTTCAACATCCTTTTTAATCTCTTTCCTCTTTGACTCCTAGACAAGAATTAATCTAACTGAAATGTTTTCTTCCTTATTCATCAATTTTTTACTTCATTGCCCTGTAGAGCTTCACTTTCTGGGAAGACTCCAAACTTTTCTGCTTTGTGGCTATCAGGACTTGATTATCTACAATGGCTCCAAATTAATTTCATGAGAAAGACAGTGAATCATGTAGATTAGCCACTATGGAATAGCATATGGCAGAAGTCTTTTTAACCTGTTTAAGCTGACGATTCTCTTATTCATTCATTTATTCAGGTGGATTAAATTTGTTTGCTGTGGTGCTGGTTACTTGTCAATTTAGAATTGTTCCTAAATTCCATCTCCTAGAAAGATGTTAAAAAAACATAGAAAAAGATATAAAATTGTTCATGGTTAGCTTTTTGTGTCTTACCTATATTGAAATTAGTATAGCAAAAATAGTAACTATTTATTGAAGACTGCTCTGTGCTGATTACTGTTCCAGGCATATATAATACCACAGTAAATCAGATCATCATGGTTCCTGTCCTCAAAGACCTCACACTATGAAAGGTGGAAATAATATTCAACAAGTAAACAGAAAAATTGAGAAAATAATTTCAAATAAGGGAATGTATTGCAAAAACAATGAAATAAGCCAATGCAGTAGGAAGCAACTGGGGATACCTCACTGATAGATCACCTTGAATAGAGTGATCAGCAAGGGTCTTGCTAATGAGAAAACATTTGAGCTGAGACCTAAACTATGATAAGAAGAAAGTATTTGGGAACTGGTGTTCCAGATAGAACAGCAAAGTGGGAAGTTCTGGGTGCAGCCAAGAAATGTATAAAAGGCAAATGGCTTCAGCTTGGTAAATGATAGGGCCTGAGTACCAGACAAACTTGTTTGTCTTCGGATCCATAAGGTGGACCATTGAAATGGAAGTATCTGTGGGACACTTACATTTATGACAATATGAAAGACTAAAAACCCTGAATAAAAATAGAATTTTAAATTTATAACTAAGTTCACAAGGAAAGAAAGGAAACTTCCAGAGACCAGAAGTTAACAGGAAACTGGAAATTAGAAATATAAACTAAAAAGAAACTTCTGTCTGCCTGTGTGGGGAAAAAGGAGCTGAGGTTGGGGAGAGTGAGTAACTATGGGGTTTATGTTCTGGGCCTCATCTATTCCAGGAGATATGGCAGGCTTTCAGCCCACATATGGTGGGGAGCTGAAATTGATAACTCATTGGAAAGCCACAACCCATGAAAGATTACATTCTCAGGTAACAGGTGGACTAGTGAAATATCTGCCCAATAGGAAAGAAAGACAACTAGGATCCCATCTTGTCCTGGGTAATGGAGGCTAAATAAAGGCTCTGAACTTCTGTAATACATGTCTGTCTCCAAAGAGGCCTGTGGTACAAGTTTTTATTACAGTATGATCTGGGAAAGTACAAACTGAAAATTAAAGTATTACAGATTAGTTATCTCTGATAGGAAGGAAGGATAATAGGATGAGGGAGAGACACCCAGTAGGCTTCAAATGTGTCATTAATGTTTTATTTCTTAAGTAGAATGATACTTAGAAGGAGTTGGTCATATTATTCTTTAGATATCTTTCTGAATTTGAAATATTTTAAAAATGTTAATTACTTAATATAAAAATATTGACATAAATGTAATTTCTTGGGTATTTAGTTGATACAAAACAGAGGTACATATTTTTAAGGTACATGTAATAGTTTGATACATTCATATAATGTCTAAAAATCCAATCAGGATAATAGGAATATCTGTCACCTTAAATAATTATCTTTTCTTTATGCTAGGAACATTTGAATTATTCTCTTCTAGCTATTTTGAAATGTACAGTGATTATTGCTAACTACAGCCCCCCTACTGATCTATCAAACACTAGGTCTTATTTCTTTTGTCTGTTTATTTGTGCCCATTAAACAAACTTTATGATAAACTTTATACAAGAAAATAATCAATTGCTTATATTTGGTCATTATGTGAAAACTTCAACTTTCAAGACAATTCTATAGATCTACAACGAGTATAATTTGCTCCTCATTATCAATGTGTAAATATTTATGTAATGGACTATTTAGCCAAGACAACTTTTGATTCCTCACAACTTAACAGCGCGTGGCTTATTTCCCATGTCCTCTACCTAAATGTTAGTTGCCATCCTCCTCCTCGTCATCATCAGGCCTAAATTCTCAACTCTTATGTTAGACCATGAAGTTCCTGAGGTGAGAATCCATATACATTGACTTCTGTGCTCCCCACAGTGCCAAGCATAGAGCTTTGCATACAGTAGTCATCACCATCATTAGTAAGCCTCAGTAGACCCTAAATTGTATTGAGCATTAAGAATATATAGTACTAAATGCTCACAAGAGAAGCCAGAAAAGATCTAAAATCATCATCCTAATGTCACAATTAAAAGAACGAGAGGAGCAAGATCAAACAAATTCAAAAGCTAGCAGAAGACAAGAAATAACTAAGATCAGAGAAGAAATGAAGCAGATGGAGACAGAAAAATCCTTCAAAAAAAAAATCAATAAATCCAGGAGCTGGTTTTTTGAAAAAACCAACAAAATATATAGACCACTAACCAGACTAATAAAAAGGAAAAGAGAGAAGAATCGAATAGATGCCAATAAAAAAAATGATAAAGAGGATATCACCACTGATCCCAGAGAAATACAAACTACCATCAGAGATTACTACAAATACCTCTATGCAAATAAACCAGTAAATCTAGAAGAAATAGGTAAATTCCTGAACACTTATACCCTTCCAAGACTAAACCAGGAAAAAGTTGAATTCCTGAATAGACTAGTAACAAGGTCTGAAATTGAGGCAGTAATTGCCTACCAAGAAAAAAAAGGCCAGGACCAGATGGGTTCACAGACAAATTTTATGAGAGATACAAAGAGGAACTGGTATCATTCCTTATGAAACTATTCCAAACAATAGAAAAAGAGGCAACCCTCCCTAACTCATTTTATGACACCAGCATCATCCTGATAGCCAAACCTGGCAGAGACTCAACTAAAAAAGAAAATTTCAGGCCAATACCCATAATGAACATTGATGCAAAAATCCTCAATAAAACACTGGCAAACCAAATCCAACAGCACATCAAAAGCTTATCCATCACTCTCAAGTTGGCTTTATCCATGGGATGCAAGGCTAGTTCAACATATGCAAATCCATAAATGTAATCTGTCACATAAACAGAACCAAAGACAAAAACCATATGATTATCTCAATAGATGCAGAGAAGGCCTTCAACAAAATTCAACAGACCTTTATGCTAAAAACTCTCAATAAACTAGGTATCAACGGAATGTATCTCAAAATAATAAGAGCTATTTATGACAAACCCACAGCCAATATCATACTGAATGGGCAAAAGTAGGGAGCATTCCCTTTGAAATCTGGCACAAGACAAGGATGACCTCTTTTACCACTCCTATTCAACATAGTATTGAAAGTTCTGGTCAGAGCATCAGGCAAGAAAAAGAAATAAAGGGTATTCAATTAGGAAAAGAGGAAGTCAAATAGTCTCTATTTGCAGGTGACATGATTATGATTATATATTTAGAAGACCCTATCGTCTCAGCCCAAAAATCTCCTTAAGATGATAAGCAACTTCAGCAAAGTCTCAGGATACAAAACCAATGTGCAAAAATCACAAGCATTCCTTTACACCAATAACAGTCAAACAGAGAGCCAAATCAGGAGCGAACTCCCATTCACAATTGCTACAAAGAGAATAAAATACTTAGGAATACAACTTACAAGGGATGTGAAGGACCTCTTCAAAGAACAACAAACGTTTGCTCAAGCAAATAACAGAGGACACAAACAGATGGAAAAGCATTCCATGCTCATGGTTAGGAAGAATCAGTATTGTGAAAATGGTCATACTGCCCAAATTAATTTATAGATTCCTTGCTATCCCCATCAAACTACCATTGACTTTCTTCACAGCATTGAATAAAAACAAAGCCTTAAACTTCATATAGAACCAAAAAAGAGCCCACATAACCAACACAATCCTAAGCACACACACAAAAAAAAATGCCGGAGGCATCATGCTGCCTGACTTCAAACTATACTACAAGGCTACAGTAATCTAAACAGCATGGTACTGGGACCAAAACAGTGATATAAACCAATGGAACAGAACAGAGACCTCGGAAATAATGCCAAACATCTACAGCCATCTGATCTTTGACAAACCTGAGAAAAACAAGCAATGGGGAAAGGGTTCCCTGTTTAATAAATGGTGTGGGAAAAACTGGCTAGCCATATGCAGAAAGCTGAAACTGGATCCCTTCCTTACACCTTACACAAAAATTAACTCCACATGGATGAAAGATTTAAACATAAGACCTAACACCATAAAAACCCTAGAAGAAAACCTACATAATACCATTAAGGACATAGGCATGGGTAAGGACTTCATGAGTAAAACACCAAAAGTGATGGCAACAAAAGCCAAAATAGATAAATGGTATCTAATTAAACTAAAGAGCTTCTGTACAGCAAAAGAAACTGAAGGGCTAATATCCAGAATCTACAAAAAATAAAACAAATTTACAAAAAAAAAAAAACAGACAACCCCTCAAAAAGCAGTCAAAGGATATGAGCAGATACTTTTCAAAAGAAGACATTTATGGAGCCAACAAACATGAAAATAAGCTCATCATCACTGTTATTAGAGAAATGCAAATCAAAACCACATTGAGATACCACCTCATGCCAGTTAGAATGGTGATCACAGAAAAATCATAAGACAACAGATGCTGGAGAGGATTTGGAGAAATAGGAACACTTTAACACTGTTGATCAGAGTGTAAATCAGTTCACCACTGTGGAACATAGTGTGGTGATTCCTCAAGGATCTAGAAACAGAAATACCATGTGACCTAGCAATTGCATTACTGTGTACATACTCAAAGGATTACAAATCATTTTATTATAAAGACACATTGACATGCACAAGTATGTTTATTGCAGCACAGTTTACAATCGTGAAGACTTGGAACCAACCCAAATGCTCATCAATGATAGACTGGATAAAGAAAATGTGGCACATATACAGCATGGAATACTATGCAGCCATAAAAAAGGATGAGTTCATGTTCTTTGCAGGGACATGGATGAATCTGGAAACCATCATTCTGATGTTCTCACTCATAAGTGGGTGTTGAACAATGAGAACACATGGACACAGGGAGGGGAGCATCACACACTGGGCCTGTCAGGGGCTAGGGGGCTACCAGAGTGATAACAGGGGATAGGGGCATTGTGGAGGGATAGCACTGGGAGAAATACCTAATGTAGATGATGGGGTGACGGATGCAGCAAACCTCCATGGCACGTGTAATACCTATGTAACAAGCCCGCAAGTTCTGCACATGTACCTCAGACCTTAAAATATCAAAAAAAAAAAAAAAAAAAAAAGAATATAAGGATCAGAAGGGATCCAGCTTTGAAGAGCTGAAAATATAATTGTATAGGAAGAGCACACATGTGGTGGTAGAAGAATACTATCTCGAGAGCTGATATGAAATTCTCCTTGGGAAGAAATCATCATTTGGGGAATAGATCTTGATATTTTGGGATTCAAGGTGAGACTGCTGGCATGAGTATCCAGGAGCCAAATTACAAAAGCAATGCTTTGGTACTCTGCATGAGAAAATAAAAGAAAGTTTGTTCTGTTTTTGAAAAGAATGGGAGAAAGATTGACAGGGGACCAAAGATACCAGACAAATGATGTAAGGCTGAGGCATGATGTAATCAATAAAAAGACCCTGGAGGTGAAAGAACAGATGGAACAGGGATCATCCATACTCAACTTGAAGTTGTTTGTGTGGCTGTGAAGTGGGAGCCTTCTATGTTATCCTCAACTCTTCAGCAATGGCTACTGCTCTGTGAATCCTTCCTATGAGGGAGGGGGCTCTGGGAACCAAGCAGGATCTGAGTGTTATATTTAGGTGTATCCAAAACAGGTATATTGCTCTGGAGCAATAAGATGATCTACAACCTGAAACATTTCAACAGGGGTATAAGTCTATAGTGAGAGGTGGCCATGTGAAGCATAAGCCCCTAAAGGACTTTGAAGAACTTCCTGGGAGGGCTTTGACTTTTCACTAGGTGTTTCAGCAGAATTTTAAATGAATGCTATTTAGATCTAAAACTACCAAGAGATCCTTGCTAACATCTGGAATACATTTGCAAATGGCAGATAGCAATGTAAGGTAGAAACTATTGAAAAGCAAATGAGAAATATGAGTAATATGTAGAGTTAAATATTAATGGGAAAGTACCAGTCTGTGAGAGTCAGGGATGAACTTGTAGAAGATAGGGGACTTGAAGCTAGATCTCTAAGAAAGATGGGAGTGGAGGGGGGAGGCAGTGAGTACAGTATGTGAAGCAAAAGGAGTAGATTGAACACAGGCACAAACATGGGGAGGTTGGCCACCTGACAGCCTATACATGCTCAGAGAAGGTAAATGCATTTTAACAACAGTCCATGCAAACCATAGCTCCACTTAAAGAATTGTGTACTGCAATCAATGTCTCAATATTAATGGTGTTAGGAGTTTTGGGTCTTTTGGATTAACTGTGGCTTTCTTCATTAGTGTGTACAACTGTTTCTATGATTTCTAAGGTCCCAGCATGCACACACAGGTAGTCTGATATGGGTACATGTCAATCACATATCTAGAGAAAAACAGCAAACCAGCCTATTTCCTTGATACTACCTTAGAGGACTAACGATGTCTCGGAATAGATACAAATGCTAATGGTGTTCCAATCGGCTATTCTCTAGTGGTAGTCCTTGTCAGATGAGTAGTTGACACTTGGCTTTCTGACAGTGCGTTAAGTTAGAAAGGGTTAACAAAGGCCTGAGATTTACAACAGCATTGCTGCTGAGGCTGCAAAGAACTGAACACTGTCCGGGTAATCTGAGAGCCAGGCTGTCATCCAGGTGAGGTCAGCAATAGATAGAGGCACTCAGAGAAGATTGAGTAACAAAGGACACACACAGCACCTCTGCGTACACATCAGTAGTCTCCTGCTAAAGAATAGTAAGCCTACTTAGCATTTATATGGAAAGTTTCCATCATTAGTTAGTTAATTCACACAACTCCCCCATGAGGAAAGTATTTTTAGTTCTTCTTTGATTCCAGATGAGGAACCAAAGACATACTAAGGTTAAGTAACTTGATCAAAGCCAAGCATCAAGTCAATAAATAGCAGAAGTATGGTGGGAATACAGTTTCTAAATTCCTACTTTGCTTAGTTCCTGAATGCCACCTGATCTGTGCAGAAAGATGGCCAAGTTGACCCGCAGACAGAAGAGACTTGTTCTTACAGTAATTGGGACATTTTTTTCTACTAACAAGGCTGCCTGGGGAGATCTTCTGTTACAGGAGTGGATGCTTTTTGCATACTCTGAAACAATAAACCTGAAATAATATCCACTATAACAGGGCATCTGGGGTTTGCTGGTTGGGATGCAGGGGTTGCTAGTGCGCCACCTACCCAGGGTCTGAATCCAACATGTGTTATGAATGGGGTTATCAGTGCTGCATTGCGTGAGTGGCAGCTACTGGGAGTAAGAAATGGCTGACTGAGAGTTGAGGGTGGGGAAGGGCAAAGAATAGAGTTTCTTTCTTTTTGGAAACCATCATTCTCAGAGTTTCTTTCTTATCCAGCCCCTTGCAACAGAGTCTATGTCCCTGTGACTTGAGGGATGGGCACCAGACAGCAATGGAAGAATTCTTGAGAGCTTGTAAAATGTTGGCACAAATATTATTGCCTCAAGGTCCTGCAGACCAACGTGTTTTTAAAAAGGAGAAAGTCCTTCTCTTTGCTCTGAAAAGATTGAAAGTATTTGGAATAGTTAGATACAGTGACCTTGGCAGAAACTTTTGCCTGTTTATCATGGCACCAGCAGCAGAGGCTATAACAGGCTTCTCTAAGCTACTTTGAAGACAGCAGTATCAAGGACAGGGAGTGAGAGCGATGGAGAAAAAACTGGGCAGGGGTCTTTAGTGACTCCGGATAACGGACTAGCTTGGGAGGTGCCCCTTTAAGGATTTCCAGAAATATTTGGCAGACATTTGAGGATTGTGTAAACTGATTGCTTAAAGTCACAGCATAAATGTAACCATTGCCTAAACTTATGGGGAAAAGCTAGGGAGAGCAGGGGCCATTTGGAGTTTACCACACCATAGTTCTTCTTCCCCCTGGCTCTATGTCTTGCCTTTTTACTATCCCAACAAATTGTAAATTTTTTTCCAAGTTAAAAATAAAGAACAACTCTGTTGACTGATGATTAATGGTAATGCTTCACAATTATGTCTGAGAAGGTCAAGGAAAAATCCAATGAGACTTTCTTGGCCAGAAGGCTTATTACAATGTGGCACAGTAAGAGAAGAACATGGCTTTGGACTCAGGAGGCCTGGGTTCAGATCTCAAATTGATATTTGGTGCTATAAACTTGGACGAATCATTTAACTCAATTAGCTTCAGTTTCCTCAACTATTAAGTGGAATGACGATGTTACTCCCTTGTGATACCTGTTCCAAGGATCAAATGGATGGAGATCCAACACTCCTTTAAAAAGTGCAATTTATAATCTACAATTACCACTTTTTAAGGATTACTTGCCATTATGCAGGTTCCATGGGTCACCTCAATTTAGAACTCTGGAAGGTGGGTACAAGCCTGCTGGGTTTTTATCCCTCAGGATCCCAGCAATAAACAAAGAGTATACTCAAACAGAGATCATCTGGAGAAGGTTTAATAAAGGAGCTATTTACAAAGTTGTGGGCATAGTGTAGGGAAACCACAAGTGACAGTGTAGTACGCTGGGGCTGCTAATGCAAGGTGCAGTGGTAAGTGGGGTAGCAGGAGGGCCCTATGCCTGAAAGCAGGGGGAAAGGAAGCAGTTATCGGAACCTGGAGAAAGGTGCATGGTGAAACCACCTGCAGTTCTTTGACCCCAGGTTCGTGGGCATAGCCAGCCTTGGCAATACTAAAAAGAGAAAGACAGGGCAATCAATACCATGGCATCATGTTTTCCCTCTTCCAATCTTCTGCCAGCTATTCAGAAGCCAGGGGGCAAATGAGGCCACTGACATAGCCTATTTATTGGTTAACCATATATGCACGTTTGCCTGGAACAGTACCAATTTATACCCTTTTTCTGGCATAAATAGCAGCAGTCACCTTCTTTTACACCTAAGCATCCCATTTTGAAGAATAAGTTAAGTGGCCATTCTATCTGTAATTGTTTGCCTTCTGGAGTTGATAATAGGACAAGAAGGTTGGTTAATGAATCTGGAGGGGAAAATAGAAGAAATCACACACATAATTTTTACGGAAGAAGAAATCAAGACTTTGAGATTAAACTACCAAGGTCAAACAGCTAAGGAGGGACAGAGTTGTTCTGAATACAGGCAGTATAAAAATGGTTTCATTACAGAAGCTGAGCTCTGAACCACTGCTGCTAAAGATGCTTGGCCTGGAGAGAATGTTTACTTAGAGCAGGATAAAAAGGTTTGTTCTGCGACTCAGTGGTTCATAGCAGTCAGTATTACAGGAAGAACCTTGGTGGTATTGGTGAATCTAGCATAGCTAGGGATAATATTTTATTTTTATTATATTACATTTAGCTGACATGAGGCTAACTCCTTATGAGGAAAACATGAGCCAAGTCTTCAGTTCACATGTCAGGAGGATTTCCTGGATGGACCCATTAAAGGAGTGTATCAAATCTACTCATTTCCACAGATCTCTTAGATGTACTAATTCAACACTTGTACAAACAGAAAACCTTCAATTCACCCTATGATTTTGTTTCATTTTAGTCAATTCTCCATGGTCCTTTGGTGGAGTGAATCTTTCTAATGACTTACACTTACAGCCATAAGTGGAAACGAAGGCAATAAAGAAAGCCCAAGGAGGTTTTATGGTTTTGGCTATTTTAAAATGTAGTCCCTGGAGATGAAAAACTTGGGTTACCTTGAAAGATAATCTGCGAGCTTCCCACAAGCTTTTAGGAGGCTCTGCTTCCCCTCACCCTGCCTGCTGGAGGCTGGGCACGGGCTGTATATGTCAACCACAGTTCACACCAGGAAGCTGTGGGCTACTTGAGAACTTGTTTATTTAAACAAAATAAAGTAATTATGAGCCTACATAAAATTGTTTTGGAAGCAACTCATCATTATTGCCAGACAGAATTAACTGAGCACTTAACATTATTTGCTAAATAGTCTTGCTAAAACTCATCTGGTTATGTATGAAAGAGGCACAGACAAAAAAAAAAGGTATTAAGGAAGATGTGGATGGAACTAAAGATAATATATATCTACCTATCCAGAGAGAGAGACAGAGAGGAGGAAAGAGACAGACCATCCCTGAGGCATATATGTATGTATCAATATATACATGAATTCATTTCAGGAATGGGTAGAAGGATCCATTTTTACAACTTAGAAAGAAATAGAGGCTTCTTATGTGGAACCCAAGGTCACATTTCTAATTCTCTAAAGATGTTCTATGGTCTCATCAATCTCAACGGAATTGAAAACACAATCTTCCTCTTTTAATCAGATCTTTTTTCTCAAAGAACTTCAGTATTTCAGAGTTGGGGGGATTTATGTCCATGAGTCATTCAGCTAAGCTTGAGCGCTTCAGTTGTCCAGAAGTTCTGGGTTGGCTCAGGCCTTGCAATCTCCTCCAGGGTGCACTGGGCTTAGAGTGTGTTTGATCTTTGCTGAGCAAAAAGGGACAGGGGGAATGATCTGCAATTTGATGTATGGAATTCAAAGTGATCTCACAGGTGGGTCCTAGGTATTAAAGTAAGATTGAAAGCCAAGCACACAGTCCAACAGACTTTCTAATGGACTGGCATTTGAGGGAAGAGCCAAGTCTGGGACAATGAGGTCAATACAGAAAATTCACAATTGGATTGAGTGAGTTCACACTGTGGGTCACAGGCAGCATGTAGCTGATGCACTATCTGTTGGCTCACTACATGCAATTCATGCACCTTTATCTAAAGGTCCAAGAATGTTGTCAAAAAAATTAAATGACCTTAGTCCAACAATGTCTGAGAAGAAAAATAAAAGTGATTTCCCCCACATACCTGGAGTTTGCTATGATAGTATTCTTACTCATATCTCTTTCATCAATTATTCTGACATCTCTTCTCTAGCTTCAATTTTTTTTCACTAATTTTTTTTCCTGCTCATATAAGGTTGCCCCTAATTCTTCTTGCCAATTCTGTGGCCCCTGCAAGCTAAAATGGTCTGCATTCTTTTCTTCAATGAGAAACTCTTGGAAAGAGTAATTTGTAATCTCTATTTTTTTGTCAACTGGTACAATTTGACTTTCACCACCACAAGTTTACCTAAAATTACACTCCACTAAAGCCACCACCGGCTTCCTAGATGACAAATCCAGTGATATTTATCAGTCATGACCCTCATTTGTCAGTATATATGACCAACCAACCCCTTTATCCAGAAAACCTCTCAATATCTGCCTTTAATAATAACACTACCAGTGGTTCTCTAATTCTTTTCTAACTTTAATGTTTTTTCCCCTTTTTTACCCACTAAATATTTTATTCCCTAGGCCAGGGTCCAATCCTTAGCCCACAACTTTGGTCTTCTAATTCTGGAGTAATTTCATTAAATGCCAAACATTAACAGCCCTCTGTGGACAAAACTCATTCTACATCTATAATCTTGAGTTTTCCTTTGGGTTCCAAGTAAGTATTTTATTTGCCTTTTTGACGTTTCTGTAATGATAACCTATTTGTAACTCAAACTCACTTTGTCTACAACAAAAGTCGTTCTTTTTCTTCCCAAATCTGCTTTAGTTCCATATTCCTGATTTTATTAATGTTACCACCCACTTACTACACAAACAAAATTTTAGTTTTATGGATAGCACCTTCTTGCTTAATTTTATGTCCAGTTAATAGTCAGGCTGTAAACATGCTACCTGTGCAGGGATTCTTAAATTATTTCCTCCATTGTGACTTTTTTCACTGTTTCCAGTTAACTTGACTTCAAACTGACCTCCTCACCAATCATTCCTATAATTCCTTACCACAATCCATGCTGGAACCATGATCAGGGCTACCATTACCCTGAATGAGTTTGAATGATTAAGTTTTCTACAAAATGTTTTACGATGTTCCCATAAAGGGAGTCTGGATAAAGTTTAAATTGTTAATTAGACCTTCCATAATTTTGTGCCTTCCACATTTCTTGTCTTATTGATTCCCCCTTCATCTTTTCCCATGAACCAATCTTATGCCCTAAATTCCAACTGTATCTCCATTTCTGAAGAATATTATGCCCATGATGCTTCCAGCTTTTTCTAATATTCAGTTTTTAGAGTTTTAGTTAGCCTTCATGAAACTCTGCCTAATTACCTTAGATAAAATAAATACCTATCTTCTCTGCATAGCTTTAACACCTTTTTGAGAAGCCTGCATGAACTTGCCTTGCCCAGTACAGTGCTAACTCCCCATTCTAGCCTTTAAACTCATGAAAGAGAGGACTGCCTTGCTTGTCTTAAGGTTTCCTGAAATGCTTGTCATAGTGCCTTATATATAGACATATTCAATAAATGTTTATTCTATGGCATTAAAATCTTACCATAGGTTCTTTTAAAATATGTATTAGATTTTCTGTATTTTCATTTGAGTAATACTATCTCTAATGGAGGACATGGTCACAGTCCATCTTTTTTATTTTCTTCATGGACTTTCTTTTTCAAACTATCTTGCATAACTGAACACTTTGTTATTTTCCACTCCTTATCCCAAAATGACCTTGATTGGCTTTTGTGCCAAATCCAGAAGACTCCTCTTTCCATACCTCTAGGTCAACTGAGGTTCCCATTCTCTCTCTTTCCAACCCAAATTTACTTTTTATTACTCCATAAAGTGCATCCTTCATACCAGTATCATCTACCCCTAAATTTTACATGTGCCATCCTTTTTTCACCTTTCTGCCTTTGCTCATCCTGTATCTTCTACCTTCAATACCCAACTCTCAAATCATGCAACATGTATCTCAAATGTCTTGTTCTCTGTGCGGCAATTCCTCATTACTATTTTGTGCATAGCTGCACTCAAAATCAGTATCCAGGTAAACAATAAATTGTTTTCTTATTGCTATAGTTTGGTTATATTTCTCTCTCCAACAAAATTATATGCATTGTGAGGCCAGGCAGGTATACTTCCATATGCCTATCAACACTTTTGAGCACATTGCTGGACACATATTGCTTATTAATTGATTGAGAATAGCCAGGGATGGGGGTTCCATTTCCTAATAAAATGAGACCGTATAACTCAACTGATATTTCAGGAAATCACTCACAGTAAGTGGCTTTCAGAAGGGCTGTCATTCTGTGGATGGGGATGCCCAGGCCAGGCTTCAGGTGGACACAATGTAGGAGCAGAAAAGCATCCACCAGAATCTGCCTAACTCAACGGCATGGTTTATTGTGCCAACTTCATCTGCTGATATCATTATTCCAAATTATAATCAACTAATTCTATTAGCTTCTTAAACCTATTTCAAGAGAGTGCATTATACCAAGTGGCCATCATTGAGTAATAGAGATATGCTCTTTCTACAAAAGGCTTCATTCTAGCCAGCCAAGCAGAAAGAACATTTTGCACTAATGTTCTCATAGAAGTGTACAGTTTTCACTGCTTAAAACTTTGTTTCTTTGGTCAATTATTTCGATCTGTAAAAACCCAAAACAGTTTTGATGTTTACATCATGATTTTTAAGAGGGATGGACACAATAACACAAAAAGACAACATTTTATTTTAAGCTGTTAGGGTAGAACAAACCTTGATTCTGCAAAGCTTATTAGCTGGAGATAATATAAAAGGAAAGGTGTTGAAATGCTGTAATTGTTGCCTTTATGCTGTTATATAGAACACTGTGTCTCTGGGCTGTTTAAAAGTATTTCCCCAGTCCAGAAAGATACTGTTATTCTCCACTCCCCAGAGCTCTGAAGTATGTTAACATAAAATTTAATATGATTATGAGGACGAGATTAAGCCATAGAAATAAGATAGGCAAACGTGTTTTATTTATCTACATCTTGGCAAGTGACACTGGTGACAGAGTTACTGAACTCTCTAATCTGCAAACTAGAAGAAAATGTTAAAGGATAATTTTTAAGAGAAGGTAAAATCATGATTCTTACACCGATACAAAATGAACATATGTAAATTATTCTATTTAACTTCTTAATTAGAGAATTCATCAGATATTATCACCAGTTCAAAGGGAAATCCAAAGATCAGATCATTTATAGATCAGGAATTTTGAATGGAATGTACAAATCAGGGTAAAACTAGCTCATCCTCAATGGGGAAGAGAAGTCAGTTCAACTTCCACTGAAAAGAATTTGTTGTCTTTAGTCAAGAATGATTTTGCATTGCTCTCAAGTATGGGCAGCCTACAGAGTTGCAACATGGCTACCCTAGCATCAGAATCACATAATCCCAAAGGGTGTAATCTAGATAATGCAATTTCCCAAGGAAGCCTGATGTTTTCCTAAAAAAAAATGTTTAGAACAATATATGAAATGTAATGTACTCTTTCTGAATGGAGAAATGAGGATTTAAGAAT
Source organism: Sapajus apella (assembly GCF_009761245.1). Classification (NCBI taxonomy): domain Eukaryota; kingdom Metazoa; phylum Chordata; class Mammalia; order Primates; family Cebidae; genus Sapajus; species Sapajus apella. The sequence goes on along the minus strand of NW_022436964.1, from coordinate 24,140,551 downwards.
CTCAGAAAGAAGAAGGTATTTAAAATGATCCTAGGTTAGATGTACACCTAAATGTCCAGATCCTGGTCTAAAATTTATCTCTAAACACTGGACACCATGTCTAAAGGAAACTTCTTAGTGGATTGGGGTGACTTAAAATGCTTTCTATCTCACTGCTTAATTCCTTTTCTATTTTCTTTTTTGGTTGTTGTTATCCTTATAGTCTTCCAACTTAAAAATAAAAGAGAGACTGCTCTCATAGACAGAACAATAGTTAAAATTACTAATTATCAGCAGGTTGTTGAAAAAGAAAGAAGTGGGTGGGAAGAGGTGAGAGGTTGGGCTCAGCAGCTTAGCCACTCTAACTGTGTCTAAAGGCTTGGCTCTGCTCATAGAATTAATCAAGTTTCTTCACCTTCCTAGGTCTTAATTTTAGACAAACACAGAATCCACTGACAGGATTTTCGGTATTTGTTCCAGTATGCTCTAAAGAAAGAGAAGTATTAACCTGATAAGTAGAAAATTTCTTAAAATTGTGAGCTCTTGGAGGACAAAATCTCTCTCCATGTAGTATATAAACCCACCATATACTTACTGCCTGATGTAAGGATTCACAAACGTCTCTTTGTTGGTGAGCAGGATGTTTATGTGGATAGTGCATCAATAAAAACAAGCAATGGATACACAGACTTTTCTACTTGTCAGTTCTTTATTGCTGGTAAACAGCTTACTCAGACCTGAAAACTACCTAGTCCCTTCTCTCTCCCACTCGGCCACACAAAACAAAGTTAGGCTAAGTGGTGTGATCTTACCTTAGCTGCAAAGCTTACTACATCACACAACTAGAAGAAATAGCTTTAAATAGGCTGTCAGCATTGATTTCCTCAGTTCCTCACCATATTCCTTCAAAACAGTGATTGTTTTTGGCTGTCTCTCTCTTCAGGTCCCTTCATTCTTTCCAATAGTTCCTCTCTCAGAAATGGGTTATTTTCCTTCTATGATATGATTCCTTCCTATTCCCCTCAAAGGTCAGTTTCTGTACCATGTAGGCCCCCTGTGACCCACTTAATAACAAGAAACAGTAAACTATGATCTGCAGATCAAACAGAGCCCATTGCCCATTTTTGTATGAACTACAAGCTCATTATTGGGGAAAAAGTCAAAAGAAGAGGAAATATCTCATGACACATAAAAATATATGAAATTCCAACTTCAGTGTTCATAAATAAAGTTTTATTAGAATACAGCTATGTTCGTTTATGCATTGTTGACAGCAGACTTCACATGACAAGAACTAGGTGGAGCAGCTGCAACAGAAACCATCCTAAAAGCCCACAAAGCCTAACACACTTACCTCGTCTTTTATAGCAATAGTTTGCTGATCCCTGGATTAGAATTTTATCTCTGTCACTTTGTCATCCCAGTGACTTTGGGCAAGTTCTTTACTGCCCATTGCCTCAGTTTCCTCATTTGTAAATGGGAAATAATAATAATAGAACTTCCTCATTATTTTATTATTAAGATGAAAGAGTGAAAATGCAGAGTACCTGGCATGTAGTAAACACTATGTCAACTTTAACTGTTATTATTATTTCTATCATTGCTGCTACTCCTGTAATTGTTCTGATCTCCATTTCTGGGGTAACTTCCATGTGCCAGGTACTGTGCTAACAGTTTTACATGGGATTTCTGTCCTCTCCATCTTGAAAAATGAGGAAGCAGAGGCCTGTAGAGATTAAGTAACTTGTCAAAGTCACTCAGTAACTCAACAGATTCAACCCAGGCCTGACTCCAACCCCAAGTTCATTTCACCATACCAGTACCTTTAATCCGAATTTTCCTTTCTTATAATGGAATCTTTATTTCTTTCCTATCCAGGATGCTAATTTCTCTGATGGTTGAAAATATGTCTCTTCAGGATGATTTGGAGTCTGCCACTCTGACTACCTCTTGCTCCTTCACTGGCCTGAGTCAGCTCCAGGGGACTGTGCATCTCCTTGAACACAGTGTGGCAATGACTGCTCAGGCTCCCATGCTGTGCTCCCTTCAGCAGCACAGAAATTTTAGATCTTCCTGCAAGATTATTACTTGAGGGTAATGAGGTATGAGGGTTAGAGGTCATGATCCTATCTGCAGATTGCTTAAATTCAGCAGCTACAAATATATCATAATGTGAAAGTGCACATTCTGGGGCCAGAGTACCTGTTTTTAGATCACAGTTCTACCACTTTCTTACTTTGTGATGTTGGACAAATCATCTAACTTCTACATGCCTTGATTAGTCTACCTCTAACAGTGGTGCATCCCGAGGAAATAGTGTAATTGAAGGCTCACATACTCAATGTTCATTTAAAGGTCATAAATCTAGCTAGCACCCTGTTATATCTTCTATCATCCTAGAAAAGCAAAGAAAGTACATATCTAGCATTCTTAGACTACCAGGCAGGAACATGGTGGTACCAGGACAGTTGGAGAGTGACAAATATTCTTTTCCTCCCCTATGCACTCTCTTTACAAGAAAGGGCTTCAAATGCACTTGATCATACCATCCCAACCCATGAGTGCCTGGGAGTCTGTGACTCCCACAAGCAGCCAACATGCCGCCATCCCTTGGCCACGCCTCTGGCTCCAGCTAGGGATGTCTTCTTAACCCCACTGATTCTTTGCCCATGATGAGGGGCATAACTGCAAAAGGCTCAGAGCAGGGCCCTCTAATGCACTTGGCTCAGACCATCAGCCTCTCCTGCTCTTGTCTAAGAGTGGTGCTCTTCATCAGTACATTGAAGATAATAATGGAATATCCACTGCAATGAGAATTAATAAGTTAATATGCTTAAAGTGCTTAGAACAATGCCTAGTAAATGCCAGAACTATATATATATATATATATACACACATATATATATATATATATATATACACACATACTTGTTTAATATTTTCATTAATTTTAACCCTACTGCGAGTGTCTAGAAATCTACGATTTTGCAAATAACTCATGAAGGCTGTGGCTGGTCTTAGACAGACCTCGGAGAAAATGTCAATTTGAAAAGAAATTCCATAAGATGTAATGAGCTTATATAGTCATTGTAGATGTTTGGCCAAGTCTTTATTCAGAATACCTAAAGAAATGGGAGATTCTATATGGACAAGTACCCAACACTATAGACCAGGTCATATGTGCCATGGCAGTGTGGAGCTTAAACTCAGAGTGCTGGTAAATCAGACACGATCAATTTAGTCACAAATCATACCTCACCAATGAGGTAATTACAAAATCTGGCATAATTTTGAGACTTTCTACCGCTATTCCTAATAAAGAGAGGCCATCTCCTGACCACTTTCTCCATTACCAGTCGTCTTAGAGCACATCTAAAAGCAAAGTGCCAGCCTTTTAAAATCATATGCAGAACGAGTGACCTGAAACTACGTACCGTTATAACAAGGAGTAATGCTAATATAACCAATATAAAGTCTTTTTTGAGTTAAAAAATAGTGGGAATGTTAACTGCCACTTATCAGTGCTTTACATACTTACAAATTGGTATCATCATTATTATTTCCATTTCACAGGTGAGAAAACGGTGGCTTGTAAAGGTTAAATGACTCTTCCAAGCCCATGTAGTTTATGAGTAGCAGGGCTGGGATCTCAATCCAGAACTACGTCTTGCTTAAGCTGAGATAGTTCTGTTTTTGACCACGAAACACAGTCTCTTAATGCACAATGCACCTGAAGAGAGCATACTGTTGTATGTACACCGTGCTGCCAAGTGACTGCCATTCCATGCAATGATCTCTGTGTTGTGGTGAACTTCGATTCAGTTTTATGTGCCCCTCCACATGTGTCTTGTTTCCCTTTTGGTTAAATCCCCAGATTGTCAAAATCTTCACTAATGTATCCATTGTGGTCCCTTGATTAAGTTGTTCTACTAAATTTTCATACGAGCTGTGCTTTCATAAATATTAAAGATGCCAATTAACAAGCATTTTTAAAAAGCTCCAGTAGAAACCACATTTTTGACTCTGCATTCTATAGGGTTTCTTTGCCATTGTCCTGGCAGGCAAAATTGGTTATGTTATTGAAGTTCTGGAAGGAACAGCCAGATTCATCCCCTGGACTTGAGACTCTTCACACAGACCCTTTTCTCCTCTGCAAAGCTGTGTCCTCTCTCATTCTATATTTGCAGTGTCCCTGCCACCTGGCTGCTCACAGAAAGGGAACAGATTCTAGAACATCACTTCCCAAGGTGAAGTATATCCATTTCAATCTCTAAATGAGGAAATTGCTGGTGCAGAAAATCACTAAACAAAAAGCATCTCCTTCAAATGCCCTCATGAAAGGACTCATTTTCTGGCAGTGGAAGGAGGAAGCAAGCAACCATTACACAGGGCCCAACACGAGGAAAATCTGCTCATTCCAAAGTTCTGTGCCAATCTCCCAGATATATTAGCCATTGAGTGGTACCATATGCCAGCAAGGAGTCACTGGAAGCAGGAAAATGATCTCAGAATTTATATCATGGTTCCTAAAGTCATACCAAGAAAAGTCCTTGCTCTTAGCAACCATAACCTGAGGTTCAAAAATCAATGCATAACCAAGGCCAAAGTCACCTCAATTCTTTCACAAGGACATCCCAGTCTACCCTGCAAAATACCCCAGAGAGGATTTTTTAAAAAAATACAGAACTCTGTTTTCCAGGAGGAAGCTATGTTATAACGAAAAGGTTATTCTAACTTGATGTAATATTTGCTATTAATTCCTAACTTTTGGCTCTTACTATTTTCATAAACCCAACCAAATTTTGTGATTTCTGTTCCCCATTAACATAGGCAATAAAAATATATTCTTTTTGGTGTTCTTGTGAGAATCAAATAGGATGTAGTATGTAAAGCCTTTTTGTAAAAACACTTATAACACTATCCAGGTCTTTGCTAGCATAGTCTAGTCACTTCTGTTTTATAAGTTTTCTCCATTTTAAATTGGCCTTTCAGTTTAGAAAGGAAGTAATTACCAAGAGCTTTGGAGAGTCAAGAAGTTTGGGCACCAAATGTCATTTCTTTTCTCCCATTCTTTAGCAGTGTTTCATCATAAATGGTTGTCACTAATCCTCTCTTAAACGACAGAGATTCCCATGTATGCGCTGTGTTAGGTGACAATGAGATATTGCTAGGGCTTGTTAAAGACAAAGGGGGCGCTCCTTCCACATCTGCCTTCTGTGATTAAAATTATACCTTGCCTTGACACTTCAGTATTGTCAGGTAGTTTAGCTGTTATCCATCCATTGTTTACTCCAGATATTTTTTAGGACTGCTGGCAGCATGATTACCAACTGACAGGCAAGTCTGAATATTGAGGCTGGTGAATGATTGGCATTCTTAAACATGGTAAACATGAAGATTTTTCATCCAGAAGATGCTGGTTTCACTTCTGGCAGTGCTGAAGGATGGGCCATGTCAAAACCAAGTAAGAATCTACAGTTCTGTGAAAAGACAGATTGCTCAGAAAGGGAAACTCGATACTGAACCTCACTTAATCAGTCTTCTCCCTGAGTCTGCTTTCTCTTTTTTTCTTTCTTTGGCTTTTCATCTAGAGGTTACCTTCTTTTTCTGTTCCTCTCTTGTCTCACATTCCATAGAAGATACAACATATAGTCAACACATAATGTACTAGTTGCCTTATCAAGGATCCCCTGAGAAAGATGCAAATGTAAAACAAAAAGAAGTAGGCTTTGCTATTCTTGTATCAGATAAAACAGACTGTAAGCCAACAACAGCACAAATGAACAAAGAGGGATATTACATACTGACAAAGGGTTGAATTTAACAAGGAGACTTAACTATCATACCTAACATTGGAGCACCCAGATTCATAAAACAATCACTTCTAAGCCTATGAAAAGACAACACTTAGTGACACAATTATACAGGGAGATATTACCACCCCACTGACAGTGTTAGACAGATAATTGAGGCAGAAAAACTAACAATACTGGACCTAAACTTGACACCTGACCAAGTGGACCTGAAGACATCTACAGAACACTCCATCCATCAACCGCAGAATATATACATTCTTCTCATCACACATGGAACATAATCCAAGATCAATCACACGCTTGACCATAAAGCAAGTCCCAATGAATTCAAAAACAATTGAAATCATACCAACCATACTCTCAGACCACAGTGGAATAAAAATGGAAGTCAATACCAACAAGTTTCCCCAAAATCACACAATTACATGGATACTATACAACTTTCACTTGAATGACTTTTGGGTAAATAAGGCAGAAAAAAAATTCTTTGGAAGAAATGAAAGAGACACAACATACCAAAATCTGTGGAATACAGAAAAAACAGTGTTAAGAGGAAAGTTTGCAGTGCTAAATGACTACCTCAAAAAGTTAGAAAGATCTAAAATGAATGGTCCAATATTACAACCAGAGGAGTTAGAAAAAAATAAGAACAAACTAACCCCAAGCTAGCAGAAGAAAATAAATAAATAAAATCAAAGCAGAACTGAATATAACTGAGACCTCAAAGTCCATATAAAGAATCAACAAAACTAGCAGCTGGTTCTTTAAAAGAATAAATGAAAGCACTAAACTAGCTAGATTAACAAAGAAAAAAAGAGAGAAGATCTAAATAAGCACAGTCAGAAATTAAGATGACATTACAATCCAACCCACAGAAAAGTAAAAATCCTTAGAGACAATTATGAACACCTTTATGCAAAAAACCTAGTAAATCTTAAGGAAATGGATGAATTCCTGGAAACATGCAACCTCCCAAGATTGAATGAGGAAGAAATTGAGATCCTCAACAAACTGATATCAAGTTCCCGAATTGAATAAGTAATAAAAAACCTACCAACCAAAAACAGCCCCAGTCCAAATAGATTCCTAAATTGCACCAGACATACAAAGAACAGCTGGTGCCAATCTACTGAAATTATTCCAAAAAAGAAAGCAGTAGAGACTCCTTGCTAGCTCATTCTATAAAGTCAGCATCACCTTGATAACAAAACCTGACCAAGACACAACAATAACAAAGAAAACTATAGGCCAACATCTCTTATGAACATATAAACCCCCAAAATCCTCAACAAAATTCTAGCAAACTGAATCCAGTAGCAAATCAAAAAGTTAATTCACTGTAATCAAGCAGGCTTAATTCATGGGATGCATAGTTGCCCCAACATACATAAATCAATAAATGTGATTCACCACGTAAATATAACTGTAAACAAAAACCATATGATCATCTTAATAGATGCAGAAAAAGCCTTTCATAAAATCCAACATCCCTTCACAATAAAAACCCTCAAAAAAGTAGGTATCAAAGGACTGTATTTCAAAATAATAAAAACTATCTGTGACACACCCACAGCTAATATCATACAAAATGGGCAAAAGCCAAAAGCATTCCCCTTGAGAACTGGATAAAGACAAGGATGCCCACTCACCACACCTCTTTAGCCTAGTACTGGAAGTCTTAGCCAAAGCAGTAAGCCAAAATAAATAAATAAAAGGCATCTATACAAGAAAAGAAGGAGGCAAATCATCTCTCAAATAAAAGCCATCTATACAAGAAAAGAAGTAAAACTATCTCTCTTCATTGATGATAGGATCCTACATCTAGAAAACTCTAAAGGCTTCACCAAAAGACTCCTGGAACTGATACACTAACTAACTCAGTAAAGTTTCAGGATATACAATAATTGTGCAAAAAACAAAAGCATTTTTATGCACCAATAATGTTCGAGCTGGTAGCCAAATCAAGAAAACAATCCTATTTACAATAGCCACAAGAAATAAAATACTAGGAATAAATCTAACCAAGGAGGTAAAAGATTTATAGAAGGAAAACTATAAAACACTGCTGAAAAAACAAATCGGTCATGACACAAACAAATGGAAAGTCATTCTATGCTCATGGATTAGAGGAATCAATATTGTTAAAATGACAATACTGCCTAAAGCAATCTACAAGTTCAATGCTATTCCTATCAAACTACCAGTGTCACTTTTCACAGAATTAGAAAAAACTGTTCTAAATTTCATATGAAACAAAAAAGAAATAGCTCAAATAGCCAAAGCAATTCTAACCAAAAAGAAAATCAGAGGCATCACATTACCCTACTTGAAACTATTCTATAATGGTACAGTAATCAAAACAGCATGGCACCGGTATAAAAACAAACATAGACCAACAGAACAGAATAGAGAATTCAGAAATAAAGCTGTACACCTACAGCCATCTAATCTTTTACAAAGTTGGCAGTAACAAGAAATAGGAAAAGGACTTCCTATTTAATAAATGATGTTGAGATAGCTGGCTAGCTACATGCAGAAGAATGAAACTGGACCCCAACTTCCAAACAAATTAACTCAAGATAGATTAAAGATATAAATGTAATACTTCAAACTATATGAAACCTGGAAGAAAATATAGGAAATTCCACTCTAGACATTGGCCTTGAGAAAGAATTTTTGACTAAGTCCTCAGAAGCAATTGCAACAAAGCCAAAAATTAACCAGTGGGACATAATTAAACTAAAGAGCTTCTGCACAGCAAAAGAAACTACCAAAAAACTAAACAGCCTATAGAATGGGGGAGAATTTTCACATTATCTGACAAAGGCCTAATATCCAGAATATATAAGGTTAAACAATTGAACAAGCAAAAAACCAAATACTTCCATTAAAACATGAGCAAAGATGTTTGCTGCAGATGTTTGTCACATTCAAAATAGCCAAAATTTTGAATGCAAGCTAAGTGTCCAGCAACAGATGAATAAAGAAAGAAAATATGGTACTTGTACATAAAAGAGAACTATTGAGCCATAAAATGAATGAGATCTTGTCATTTGCAACAACATGGTTGGAACTGGAGGTCATTAGGCTAAGGAAATAAGCCAGGCAAGAAAGACAAATATTGCATGTTCTCACTTATTTGTGGGATCTCAAAATCAAAACAATTGAACTCATAGAGATAGAGAGTAGAAAGATGGTTACCAGAGACTTGGAGGGTATTAGGGGGATGGTGGCTGTTGGGGAGTGGGGAGAAGGGATGGGTAGGGACCGTTAATGAGTACAAAAAAATAGAATGAATAAGACCTAGTAATTTGGTAGCACAACAGGGTGAATGCAGTCAATAATAATTTAATTGTACATTAAAAAATAACTAAAATAGTATAATTGGATTATTTGCAACACAAAAGATGAATGCTTGAGGGGATGGATACCCCATTTTCTATGATGTGATTATTATGCACTGAATGCCTGTATGAAAACATACATTTTATAATTATACATACCTACTATGTACACATGAAAATTTAAAAAAAAAATAAAGAAAAAGAAAGTGGGCAAGGGACATGGACAGACATTTCCCAAAAGACAAGAGACAAGCGGTCAACAAACATAGGAAAAAATGCTCCACAACACTAGTCATCAGAGAAATGTAAATCAAAACCACAATGAGATACCATCTTATGAAAGTCAGAATGGCTTTTATTAAAAAGTCAAAAAAACAATAGATATTGGCAAGGCTGTGGAGAAAAGGGAATGCTTACACATTCTTGGTGGGAATTTCAATTAGTTCAGCCACTGTGGAAAGGACTTTGGAGACTTCTCATACAACTCAAAACAAAACTACCATTTGACCCAGCAATCTTATTGTTGGGTATATATCCAAAAGAAAATAAATTATTCTACCAAAAAGACACATGTATGCATACGTGTTCATTGCAGTGCTATTGATATGGTTTGGTTATGTCCCCACCCAAATCTCATCTTGAATTATAGTTCTTATAATCCCTTGGTGTTGTGGGAGGGACCTAGTGGGAGGTAATTGAATCATGGCACAGTTACCTTTATGCTGTTCTCATGATAGTGAATTCTCATGAGATCTGATGGCTTTATAAGGGGCTTTCCCTCTCTTTACTCTGTATTTCTCCTTGCTGCCACCATGTGAAGAAGGATGTGGCTGCTTCCCCTTCTGCCATGATTGTAAGTTTCCTGAGGCCTCCCCAGCCATGCTGAATTGTGAGTCAACTAAATCTCTTTCCTTTATAAACTACCGAGTCTCAACTATGTCTTTATTAGCAGCATGAGAATGCACTAATATAGCTATTCACAATGGTGAGGATACAGAATCAAACAAGATGCCCATCAAAGGTGGATCAGATAAAGACAATGTGGTATGTATATACCATGGAATACTATGCAGTCATAAAAAAGAATGAAATCATTTTATTTGCAGCCACATGGATACAGCTGGAGGCCATTGTCTTAAGCACATTAATGCAGGAAAAGAAAACCAACTGCAATGTTCTCATACATAAGTGGGAGCTAAACATTGGCTACTCACATACATAAAGATAGCGATGATAAACATTGGTGACTTCTATGGGGAGAGGAAGGAAGCAAAGAAAGTGCTAAATAATAAACTCTTGGCTACTATGCTCACTATTTGGGTGATGGAATCATTCATATCCCAAACCTCAGCATCATGCAATATGCCCAGGTAACAAACCTGCACATGTACCCTTAAATCTAAAAAGTTGAAATTATAAAAACAAAATAAAGTGTCTCCTGAGGACTTGTGTCATGCAAGTCACTGATGTAGTTTCTATGACCTGGGAACTACATCATACAAGTATAATTGTTACCATTCTCTGATACGGAGTTGGCAATGCACAATCTTCATGCACATGCACATATACACATACCACATTGGGACACGATTAAATATCAAATTAAAAGTTCATTATGTTCAGGATGTAACGAGAATCTTGTGTCTGCCAAACAAACAGGAAATAGATGATGAAATCTAATTAGCTTTCAGCTCAACAAAAGCAACGAAGCTACACAAGCAAGGGCAAGGATGAATGACTTTAAAGAGAAAAAGAAAACAGATTGAATTCAGAAAACCTCTTTGGTATTTATTTGTTTGTTTTCAAAGTTGCAGATTTTGCAAACACTAAGCAAATTTTATGCCAGGAACTTTCTCTCCTACTTAAATTCATTGACATTTATATATGATAAGCTGGCTCATCAAGTTTCTGTGTTAATTATTTAATGAAAATATAGAGGTAGAAAGGGCCTTAGACATCATTGAATCTAACCCCCTTGTTTTACAGATGAATAAACTGAAGTCCAGACACACAAAGTGGCATGCAGAAGCTCACATAGTACATGACAGAAATGAGCCTAGAGAGCACGTCTATGGAGTTCAAATTTGTGATTCTTCTCACTGTACTAAGGCTGCTAGGTAAATCTTATATAAAGAAGCCAAATGTTTTGGTGGGAAACAGAGTGTTACATATTTTCCAAAGAATAAACAGAACATGAGCCTCTCAGCAGAAAATTGCTAAAACTTAGTGTTTCTAAATTCCAATGAAGCCCTGCAACATGGCAAACACCTCCTTCTGTTCCAGAATACATGTGCCATTATCAAAAGGATAAATGGGTGGCTATTTAATTAAAACATCACTAGAAGAAAGAAACTTAGGAAAGTATGACCACAGGTGCCCTTGTTTTGCACAGCCAATGTCCTCCATGAATCTCATGCAGAAAACAGTCTTTCAGGAAGGTCCAGTGGAGCTAAGTGGTGACCCAAGAGCATACGTAATATTCACAGCTAGCAATTCATGGTGGAGCCTTTGAATTTTAAATTCTGTGCTGTGACAATGACATAAAGCAAGTTTGTTTGTTTTCTTCTTTCTTAAAAGCCTAATAAAGACATTGTACAGAATTCATTATCCAACCTTAGCTGGAGTCTTTCATCTGAGTTCTAATGCCCTGAGTTTAACCATCAGATGCCCACCCCAGCTGATAAGTAGACCTGAATGGCAATCACAGAGCTGGCAACATTGGCAAAAAGGCAACAGCTACACATGCGCGTGTGCATGCACTCACAAACAGACTGCGTGCGTTTGTGTATGTATGCAAGCCTACTCCATTCTCTTTAATAATAACAGTCTTTTACTCTTTGAAGAGCCACAGAAATCTGAACTACTACTGTAGCCCTGTTAACAGTCAACTCTGTGACAAGGGCCTACTCACAAGAGAGGAAAGTCAATAAAAGTAAAGTGTAAGTGTACTGCTAATGACAGGTTCTTGCAGGCACTTTCCCCCAAATTATACCATTCCTATTCAAATACCATCTCAAGAGTCTCAGACAGTGTCAAGTGCAATCATTGTTATTGCAGTTGCCAAGGTAATCAATTGAAATCATAATGAAGGGAACAGAAGGAAATCAATAGAGTCTGAAATTACAAATAAAGAGAAGCTATCGTTTAAGAGCATTTGGCTGAAATCTTCCATATTAATGGAGTCAGAAATGGCTGTGTCATTCAGAAGCAGTGTGGTGCATAATTCAGCTGAGTGCATTAGAATACCTAAAAACGATTGCAACAATTAGGGCTGCCTACCAAGAATCTGTCCACCTTAGAAGGCACATTGCTGAGTCGTTTAGTGCGTTTTTATATCTTTAAAATTTCAATCATCTCCCAGAGTACCCTTAGGCAGGAGGCAGGATTAGCTTGTTCAAAGACATCCAGAGCAGATTGTTAGTCTGGTTTGATTCTGAGATTGGAAGGAAAGAGAAGACAATCGTGCATTTTATGTTAGAAATATCTTCTTTTCCAAAACTTCTATAGATTTATGCAGAGTGACATAGGTAGGAGGGATAAATGTAAAAACAAGGATAAAAAGCAAGGATAAATGTAAAAACAGATTCTAGGAAAATTAATTATTGCTCAATCTTTAACCAAGTGCCTGAAAAGCTCATTGGGCTCTCTTAGAGTGACATAAAATCTTTTCAATTTCAATGTTATTTGTAAAGATCAAGTGAGAATTTCAAACATATATAATATTCATAATTGGCTAATCTCCCTAAGGAGAGACCCTCAACCAAATGACAATAAAGATTGAAAAGCTATCTAGTTCTTTTACTAGGAAATCATCTATAAAAAGGATAAGGAATTATGAAAAAATAGACATTGTTACATTGGCTTTCATTAGAATCTGAAAATGACACGTTTATAGATCTCAGCAGAAATATGCTCATTTTATTATTTAATATTCTATGACAGGCTTTCCGTATTACACTCCACTGCTTTGCAGGCCTCAACTTATAGGCTATCTGTTTGAGAAATCCTGAACTTTTCCTCTCAATGTACAGATTTCAGGAATACATAAAAAGTTTATATGCATTTGGCATTGATGTTATGAGAAGACTACATATATATGTAACTTATGCATATTTAACTATACCCCTTCAGTAAGAAGCAGAAATATAGAGGAGTATAACAATTAACCTAGGATGAGATCTGCTTGCCATTCCACTCAATGATGCTTTGCCCAAGAATGGGCGTGAGATGAGCAATTAAGAGGTGTTTCTCCCACTGCAGTCTTAATTTCCCATATGCCTCTCAGAACCTGAGCGTTGTCATTCTAGTGCTGAAAGATATTTATTTACCTACTTAAGGGAATACTTATTTACTTTTGCACAACATGATCTCTACATGTTAACTGACTCTTTGATCAGGTGCTCAACAAAAGATTTATCAATCAGTACAAATGCTGAAGGCTCAACCTTAAGTCATATGGAACTAATTGAGAGAAATTGTGCTTTTCTCCACCATGGCATCTTCTTATCATGCTTTCGAAGGTAATTTTAACTACATGCAGTGTTGGCCAGTTTTGGAACCCAAACCTCATCTGAGATATAAATTATTCATGTATGAATTTCCTGCTAGGCCTTAGCACTTATTCAATTCATGGCAATGTAAATACATTTTAAAGAGCCTACAGATAATCAGTATTGGCATCTTCTGGGAGCCTGCTAAAAATATAGACTCTTGGGACCTATCCTAAACCTACTACATCAGAATCTGCATTTTAACAAAATGTCCAGCTAAATTCATGTTGACACTTGAGATGCACCACGCTAGAGGTGTCATCAGAGGAAAATGTACGGTGTAATAGAACTTCTTAGAGGCTTATCTAAGTATGAACTAAGAAGAAAGAAAGGGAAACAAAACATGCACACGTTTGTACAGGTGTAGTAGTTGGGGCAGAGGGCTATTGCAACATATACAGAATATTATAATCATCCCATTAGCTTTGTTACAATGATTATTAGTGATTATAGATTCATGATGTGTTCATATTTTACAATATTGAATAATCTCCCCTCCCACTTCTAGACCAGAAAAATGCATGTGAACAAATAAATGAAAGGCAACATGATAATTGCTGGAATACAAATATAAATCAAGTGCTGGAAAAGCTCAGAAAATGGTAGCTTTCATTCTGCTGGGGGGGAGTTGAAGTAATGCTTCTTTTATCACATGGTGGTTGAATTGGATACCGGGAAGAAGGACGTTCCTGACAACAAGAATGCAAGATGTTTTGAAAGAGTTTGCCATTTTGGAATTGCCAAGAACTTGAAAGTGCACAGAGTTTATGGTGCATAGGTTTTACAATCTCGTTAGTTTAGAGAAGGCAGAGAGGAAGGAATGGACAGAAAGAAATCAGGCTGGAAAGATAGATGGGATGGAAACTGCTGGACTATAGGGTTGAGGCATCACTGTAATGTCTGAGAATAACATATTAAGGCTCTCAAGCCCACGATTCAAACTTAATGATGATATGATATGATCAGTTTTTAATAGTTTTATTAAAACCACTTAGATAAAATTGCACTAACATATTAAGACTCTGTCACTGAAAATCAATGGATGGTCCATCTAATATAACTGAAAACCTGATTTCCAGAATACAAAACAGATTGCAATGTTTGATGCCATTTTTTTACAAAAGAACATAGAATAAGCAATATATAATATCAAAATATGTACCTTACTTTTCCTATTTCAAGATTGGTTGTTCCTTTTTTTGTCCAAGGATATGAAGATTCTTGGCTTTAAACCTCCAACTCTAAAATCTATGGCTATTCAAATCTCTCCCAATCAATGCCTGTATTACTTGGGAGATTTTGTCTTCAAATTTCTCTCTGTGTTTGGGCTCCAATCCCCTTGTTTGCTATCTGAGTACTGTACCATGTGAACCTGAACAAGAAACTCAGTTCCTCCACCAATTATTACAAAAAGAAGCTGCTCACAGCATTCTTAAATGTTTGAAGGCTCAAAAAGAAAAGACACCGTAAACCACACCACTTCTCATTGTCCATAGATCTTCTCTCCTCTCATCACCATGCTCCTTCCCAGAGTCCCAAGGAGGTGTGAACACCTTCTTCTCTACTATAGAAGGCAGGCTTCTCCCTCTCAAGAGCTCACTGTCTACTCCAAGCACTTACAACACCCATTTTCAAAACTAAGAATTATTTTCTCCCTCAAAGAATTTGTGACACCAGCTATTAAGAGAAAAAGTGTTTACTTTGTTATATAACATGTTATTCAGACATAATACACACGCACCTATGATATACACATATACATACACTATATGTAAGTACGTGGTATGTGCATATTCATATACATGTACGTGTAGACAGAAGATGTGAAGGATATGAAAAACAATGTAAACCATGGCTATATTTGGATAGCAGATTTATGGGTAACTTTACGTACTTACTTTTCCCAATATGTATTTGTTACATATATAAATATGTAATGTAAAAATTGGTTAGGTAAAGGGAAGTGTTTAATAGCTAATTTTATTTGGAGGAGCAGTTGCAGTTATACAGTGAGAAAAATCCAAAATGTTAAGGTTTACTGACTCAACAGACACTGATGAACTTGAGATTTGAAAAACTTGCGCTTTGAAAGGAAGGGACAATTGGAATGGTATTTCTAGAATGGCATTTATTAAAGTAACTCCAGGGTTGGTGCCTGGGAAAACATGTAGGAAGTAACTTCATAAATAAAATTTGAGCTATGTTTAATGAAGCATTTTCAAATGTACTTGACCATAGAATCTACCTTTTCCGTGGAATACTCTAGTTCAAAAGATTGGTGTTCCATGAACACATTTTGAGAAATGCTACTTTATGGAATAGTGGAGTTAGTAAAATGTTATATTTGCTAGACCTGAGCATGTCTGTGGGCTTAGGAAAAGAAGATAATAGAACAGAAGAAATTCAAGATGTATGACAAAAATATATAGTTTCTTTGACCAAGTTCCAGCAGAAGCATAAAGGGATGAACTTTAAGACCTTCCTACTCAAATGTATGGTTTCTAAACTAATGACTTCAGGATCACTGATTGGAATTTCCTTTTACCATGGTTCCCAGGAGATGTGTTTGTACTTTAATACTGCCGTATGAGGGAGTGAGATCAGAGGCCTGAAAATTGTGGGAAAATGTTTGAAACTGCTGCTGTGGGGAATGTGACAGGGAGTTGACAAGGGTTCTTTCAGTACTGATTCTAATCAGTATTTTGGTTGAGTTGTTACTTAAGTTTCTCTAATGAAACTCTGAACCCAGAGGTAGAGAAACAAAATTACAGTTGTGACCAGGGTTGCATAATGACACAGGAACATGATTGAAGAGAAAAGGAGCAGGAAGTTCTAAAGTGATGGAGATGATAGCATTGAAGGAGCTGAGTTGGAGTTCATCAGCCAATCTGATAAAATAGAAGGGAGCTGAGACACTGGGGAGCGGGCAATCAGGGGAAACCTTGAGAGGTGTGAGGTCACAGAAAAGGAAGTCGGTTTCAAGGGATGAAGTTCTGGGATGTAGGTCACGAAGGTAGAACAGTTTTGAGTAATAATTTAATTCAACTTCAGGTAACAAAAGTAAAACGGAAAGGCAAATCTCAGAAACAAAAAATCACAGAGCTGAAGAATTTAGAAGTTAGGGCTCTAATGTGCTCATCAGCCTGGAAGCTGAAGTTATGAAATATAAAGGCAGGGAATGAGGTGGGAAGGAGAAAGGCTGTTGATCGGTGGCTGAACCCAGTCAAATCATATCTAGAAGCAGAACCAGACAAAAATAAATTAAATGTTGTGTTGTCTACGGCTCTCAGGAGGTTGAGCTCAAGCAAAGGAAAGACCTTGGTGAAGGAGATAGAAGATAAGGAAAACAGTGGGAACAGGAGAAGGAAAGATGACAGACAAAGTTCAAGGTGGGGAGGTTTTCTGCTGTCTGTCGAGTTGTTAGGTACAGTTCTGGGTGGATCTGAATCTCCTTCCCTCTGTAGTCTCAGACTGGGTTGTTATAGGCTAGTGTAACCCCAAATAAATAAATGTTTGTGTATCATCTAGATTTTTATGTGGCCTTAAAATGCTGATCTTACAGCTAACAGTAAGATGCATGGGGTAATGTCACTGGCTTTCAGAAATCAGTGTGTAGAAGTGGATTGCAGGCATAAAATCAGATTTCATTTTAGGACAATCAGCAGAGGACACTCAAGGAAAAGTTTCAGTGCAGGGAGGAGTTTGGCCACAATAAAAGAGAGATAATGAAAGGAATCTTTCATGACTATGTAAAATATTCCTCCTACTTCTATTACTGCTGCTACTGCTACTACTACTAGAACATTTACTATTTGCCAGGGACCTCTAAACACCTCGTATGTGTATTATTTCTTCATCACCAGAATAACCCTATAAGTTTGTGTATTAGTCCGTTTTCACACTGCTATATAGAACTACCCAAGAAAAGAGGCTTAACTGACTCACAGTTCAGCATGGCTGGAAAGGCCTCAGGAAGCTTGCAATGATGGTGTGAGGGGAAGCAAGGCACCTTCTTCATACGGCAGCAGAAGGAGAAGAGGCAAGCAGCGGAAATGCCAGACGCTTATAAAACCATCGGATCTTGTGAGAACTCAATATCACGAGAACAGCATGAGGGAACCACCCCGTGATCCAATCAGTCTCACCAGGTTCCTCCCTTAACACCTGAGGATTAGAATTCAAGATGAGATTTAGGTGGGAACACGAAGCTAAACCATATCAGGTTGCAGGTTTGTACAATTAATGCAATGATATTGCAGATGAAGGAACTGGGGTAGAATGATGTTAAATAATTTGAGGATATATAGCTAGTAGGAGGCACAGCCAGGATTTAGACCTATGTATCTAATTCTGAAATCCGTGCTTTTAACCACCTTACTATGCATTTTACCTGCATGCACATACATTAGTCATTTTCATCATCAGCATCATCACCATCATTATCATCATCATTCTTAACAGCTTTTATATAGTGGTTTATAAATTATGAAGTATTACCTTCATGTGATGAGAAGGTTCGTCGAGCTTAAATCAATACATACGGTTTCAATATACACTGCCTTGCTCTCTACACTCTTGCTGTTACCCAAAGTGTGCTCCGAACTAGCAACATCAGTATTGCTTGGGAGCTAGTTACTGAATCGGAATCTGAATTTAACAAGCTTCCTAGGAGGGACGACATTCATGTTTTAAAAGTGCTGATCTACACTATTCTATGCTGCAATGTATTGCCAGGTAGGGCTATTTCTAGGAAAAAATTAAGTGAAAGATTTTATTATCAGAGACTCCTTACTTTCTCCTCTCATGATTCTACCTTCCTCTTCTGGGGACCCATATCAGTTTGAAAGTTTCTGCCAGCAAATCTCGAAAAACCTTAAGTGTCCTGGGCTTCAGCTATGAGCAAATGAGTTATTTCATGTAGTGGGACGTAAGCAACTCAGGGTTGAAGGCTTGTTGATTCAGACATCCCCTCCATGTCATCACAGACCAAGCCCCTCCCATGAGCATTGAGTTCAGGTTGGTTCCCTATGCTCATAAGAGGGCTGGAGCACTCCAGGCTAGAGCTTCCTTCTTGGTGCCTTTGAGGGGAAGAAGGGGACACCCCCTTCTTTGTATCTCCTCTTCAGATGAAGTAAACATTTATTAAAATGCTCCCTTTATGTCTTACTCACCAGAATTAGCCTATTTGACACTTCATAAACAAATCACTAGGCAGGGGCAAAGAAGATTTCTTGGACCATTTTATAATTATTTCTACAGTGGACCAGACACTGGAGAATCAATGAATGTGATTACTTTAGAATCCAAGGCATACATGCAGCCACAGGCTGCTAGCGTACTGCTCAGACATGTCCCGGAGTGTCCTGGATTTCTGCTCACTTTCCATATGGGCTCTCAGCATACTCTCAAGACACTCTTATAAACTAATTTATATGGTATTAACGATCAGCCAAGTTTTACCAGCATATCCTAGCTAAAGAGCTAATCCAATTCCAGGTGACTAGTCACTGTTATTTAGACAATACCCTTTAAACAGACAAGCTGGGTTCAGCAGGCAATCATAGCTAGTTTTAAATAAATACATACATGCATGCGCACATACATGCCAACATACATACATATATACAGACTTCCATAGTTTTCATGAAGCATAGATTGCCAAGAACACTGCACTGAGGGACCAGGAATATGGATGCTAAGACTGGGGAGAGATGATACTGTGCAGATGTGCACGAGTCATTTCGCCTGACTGAGTCTGAGTTCACTCATCTGAACACTTGGCCTGATTCACCTCATTTCATGAAGATCATACGATAATGCATAGGAACAATGTTAGAAAGCAAATTTAGATTGTTATTACTACTCTTCCCCAGGCTCCCCTCTTTCAATCTAGTGTAAGAAACAGTGTCTTGTTCTAGATGTTGAGTATCTGCTTTTTGAATAAATGGTTGACTGCATTGTTGCCTTTCCAGGGAGAGACATTTAAATTTAACCTGACAAAGAATATTTTAACAGTGACTATCATGCGTAGGTAGCAAATGTCCAGTGACCTCTCCAAAGCTCTACACATCTGCCTAGTTCATTTGTGAAAATTTACCTTTACTCTGGTTATACATGAAGGAAAATAGGCAGGTTTACAAAGATGAAACACATGAAATTCATTAACAGTTAAAGACACGTCCTTTATTTATCTTTTGGATATAAAATACATTTGTTTGATTAAAGAAAGCAATGCTTATTACAAAAACAAGACAGGAAAAGTACAAAGACACAAATGTAAATCTCAAATAATCCTTTCACTCAGCTGTAACCACTAATAAAATCTTCAAGACTGTTGTCTTTGAATATATATTCATTTATATACTATTCTGTCCATACACACCTACATACAGTTATATAAATAAAACAGAATCATACTACATGTGTTATCAAAGAACTTTTGACTAACCAATTGTATTATGTATACATGTTGAACTCTATAAATATAGATGATTCAACTCAATAAATATAGAATGATTAATTCAACCAATCTTCTGTAAATGGAATATTAGGGTTTTCTATATACAACTCCCTTCCCCCAACACCCACCAAAAGGCAGTACTCATGGTCATTTTAAAAGTATGTTTGGGAAAAGAAGATGAGCTTCAGAAACCCTGCTTCTTCCCATCTGAATGACAATATGTGTTGCTGTGGAGATCAGACGTTTAGGAGCGGAAAAGATGAGAGGCATCTGACCAGATAACATCTGTGTAATGGCAATTAAGCAGCAGCCATTATCTGAAGTGCTATTGTGGCTCTGAAGAGCAGTAGAGAAACAAACACACATAATGCAGCCGGCCATCAGCCCATCATGCAGAGCCTGCTTATTAGAGCACTACAGAAATTCAGTCATTTCAGAAGAAAAAAAAAAAACATTTTCTCCATTTTTGGCACATTCTCTTTAAACATGAAACCCATGGCAGATAATTTTCAGACATGCTGCTTCACCCAACAGCATAATCATTTAGTTATAAAGCAGGAGATTGAATGCAGAGGTTCTCTAGCCTATGCAATTCTTTTCGACCTTAAACTTCGAGCGTGAGTTGCAGTCTCAGAGTTTGCAAGAACACGTTTGTCTGAAGCGCTCAGGCACTCTCAGTTGTTTCACGACCACAGCAGGTTCTTTTGTCACTAAGGGTCTCAAGGAAGCCATAAATACCAAGTCGTGCTCTTGTATCTGCTCTTGTGTCCACCAGTCTCTAAAGTCCAGATGTGCAGATTGTCATTTCTTCAGCGCTCCTCTTCTGTTTTCCTTATTAATCATATTCTCTGACTTCTTTTCCATTTCCCTTACCAGAGCATGCCCAGCCTCCTACTCTCTTCACTCTCTTACCTACCAAAACGTTCCCTTAAAAATAACTCATTCATAATTCATCCATACACACTGTAAAAGTTACCTACTGCAATGGTAATGTCTTATTGTAACCCCAAACTCAGTGTTTTCCAATAAAAATAATTTATTCTTGGTCTGTAGATCAACTAAAGTAGGTTAGGTTAGGCTGGGCTGGGCTCTGCTTTAGGCTGAAGGTTGGGTTCAGGTCTGTTTTACATTTCTGTCCTCCTCTTTGATCCAGCAGGCACCTGATATGGTTTGGATGGTTGCCCCTCCAAATCTCATGTTGAAATGTGATTCCCAAAGTTGGAGGTAGGGCCTGGTGGAGGCTGTTGGATCATGGGGGCAGATACCTCATGAATGGTTTAGCACCATCCCCTTGGTGAAAAGTGAGTTCTTGCTATTAGTTTATGTGAGACCTTATTAAAAAAGAGTGTGGCATCTCCCCCACCACCTTGCTCCCACTTCTGCCACGTGACATACCTGCTCCTGCTTTGCCTTCTGCCATGAGTAAAAATTCCCTGAGGCCTCTTCAGAAGCTGAGCAGATGCTTTCCGTACAGCCTGCAGAATGATGAGACAATTAAACCTTTTTTCTTTATAAATTACTCAGCCTCAGGTATTTCTTTATAGCACCAAAATAACAAACTAAGAGCAACCAAGCATGTTCTCTTAGTGAACAGCAGGAGCATGACCAGGAAAAGCAGTCTTAGCCCAGAACTGGCCCACTGTCACTTCTTTCTCATTCCATTGGCCAAAGAAAGCAAGCAGCTCTGCCTCTAAAGGGCAGAACTGCAAGGTCACATGGCAAAGGGCACAGGTGTATAAACCTAACAGGGAGGGCATGAAGAATCAAGAACAATATCTAATCCACCACACATCCTGAGGCTGCTAACAGACTCCTGGCCTTTAAGAAATTTTTTTAAATTATTATTTTACTTTAAGTTCCGGAATACATGTGCAGAACATGCAAGCTTGTTACATAGTTAAATGAGTGCCATGGTGGTTTGCTGCACCTATCAACCTGTCGCCTATGTATTAAGCCCTGCATGTTTTGTCCTGATGCTATCCTCTCTCTGTCCCCACCAACAGGCCCCAGTATATGATGTTTCCTTCCCTGTGTTGTCCATGCATTCTCGTTGCTCAGCTCCCACTTATGAATGAGAACATATGGTGTGTGGTTTTCTGTTCTTGTATTAGTTTGCTGAGAATGATGGCTTCCAGCTTCATCCATGTCCCTGCAAAGGACATGATCACATTCCTTGCTATGGCTGCATAGTATTCCATGGTGTATATTTACCATATTTTCTTTATTCAGTCTATCATTGATTTGCATTTGGGTTGATTCCGTGTCTTTGCTATTGTGAATAGTGCTGCCATAAACATACATGTGCATGTATCTTTATAATAGAATGATTTATATTCCTTTGAGTACATACTCCCTAATGGGATTGCTGGCTCAGATGGTATTTCTGGTTCTAGATCCTTGAGGAATTACGGACACTGTCTTCCACAATGGTTGAACTAATTCACACTCACACCAACAGGGTAAAAGCATTCCTATAGGAAATTATTTTTTTAACAAAGGAAACCAGCTTTAAGACAAATTCCAAAGTAACTCTAAATGTACACTTTCAGGCAGTGGTATTCTCAAAATAGAAACATTTGAGTCCCTCCAATAGGCCACCTAGGCAACTCCTTATTTACTTGCAAAGTAGAACCAAAATGATAGTGAGTTCACAGATGAACAGTCATCCCACTGGGAACCTGAAAGCATTCCCAGGAATAATTTTGGGTTTGAGATCATAAATGGAGAGTTAGGTTTAAATCCCACTATTGCTAGCTGCAGGACTTAATACTCTTAAGGCTTAGCTCCCACACCTGTAAAATGAAGAATTAGTAATAAGATATTTTTAACGGTTTGCTGAGCAGGCAAAATGGAATACTCTATATAAATTGCATTGTTTTTAATAAAGGGCCTGGTACATAATAGGCAAATCCATAACGTTCCTTACATTTATATTTCATCTTTCAGACAAGAATTGTCATGTTCCTAAATTTAAAAGGTGACACAAACAACATGTGTTAAATTATTGGTCCAGAAGCACACAGTGGGCTTTCCTCCACTTACCTTATATATTTCCTGTTGATTTTAATGTCCTTTTCATTGAAAATGGCTCTAACACTGCCCTCTAAGCTTTATAAATATAGCTGCTGGTAGATGGGCTTCAGGTACACCCCAGATCTTGAGGACTAAAGAGAACAGATAAAGTGACACTATTTTACTCCCAGCAATTAAACAGTGAATCATTCCCTGCACAATGTTTCTCTTTCATTTCCAAAGTTGCTGTCTATGGGCACATATTTAAAGCTGGAAGATGCAACAGCTCCCTCCTCAAAAGCAGTAACTCACTAACCATTATGTTCACTCTCTCCAAATCCTGAGCACATTAATTCACTTTTTAATCTGAATGCAAAAGTCAATCCTTCCTAGTGAAATTGCCTAGTAAGATGCCTAAGTTGAAGTAGGAGCTCAAAGATACCCTTCTGAATTTGGAAACAAACCTGAAATGCCTGCTCAGAGTTAGAAAAGCAATAATCTACAAGTACGTGATGTGCAGTATAGGAATATATATATTATCTCATTTTCAATAATGCAGAGAATCGTGCACTTTAATTTGGGCAAACAGACTTGAAGAGGTAGGCGTTTCCCAGTGTCACACTATCTAAGAGTGGCAGGGGCAAGACTAAAAGGCAGGTCTTCTCACTCTAAGTCCAATAACCTCTTCTAATTTCAGCTACCACTTTTCAGAAGACAAGTTGCTGATTCAGTCTTGACAGATCACAAAACTACAGAATGGCACAGAATGATTCATGCTCTACTAACATTCATTTCAGGAAGGATCAGCTGTTTTTATAAAGCAACACGCTTTTCACTTATTAGCATAGCTCATTGAGCAGCTAGGGGAGGGTGACACCAATAGGAAGAGACAAGCTGACAACATGCTGAATTTGATAAAAATTGTTCTAGATAATTCTGCAAGTTTGGGGATCTGGGAAATACCAAATATGATTGGCTGAGCAAGTTTCTACTCTAGCTTTAAAATACATACATTTTGTGAGAAATTTGATTCTTATATTAGTATGCATGTGCTTTATGTAATGAATGATGTCCTAAAAGTTGTATTAAATAATTTTATAAGATGAATTATTATATGTATACTCTGTGGTTGCTTACTTCTTAATAAAAATCAATGAATCTGGATGCTAGCAAATGTCTTCAGAATTTCACCCAAAGTCCCATTTTATAGATGAACCTTGAGACCCAGAAAATTAAGAGAGTATGCCAGGTACAGGTAGTAAGTGGTAGACTAGAACCTTGGGTTCTGCATTCTAGCCAAATATTTTTCCATTGTGCCGCTAAAAACAGAAGCAAACAAAAAATCAAAAAACAAAGGAATAGACAAAAATCATTCTGGCAAATAATTTTGCAAAAAAAAGTGGTATTTTTGTATACATCCAATTTTAATACATCTCTTATTCTGCTTCTTCATGTTATCTAGTGAATTGTAGGTAGAATGCATATACATGGATATACAAGTGCATGCGTCTATATTTATTTTAGTTTCTACAGCAGTTATTTGCTTGCCTAAAATCATAGATCCCTGCAACATTGCCCTTTTTTTTTTTCTAATCCCCATCAGTCCTCCACAGATTTATGATATCACCACATGCATACTGGTTACTTGATAAATATTTGTGGTTGCTGATGAAATTGCCCCTGCTGATAGAATACTGTTGGAAAAGCCTGAGGTCTATATTACAGAGAAGTGTTTCTCTTCTAAACTATCGATTGACTCTTGCATGACATTTAATAAAAACTTTCCATTACCAGTTGCATAACAGCAATTAAAACCCTCATCAAATCTATCGTAACTGCTTAGAGTCCTCCACTGGGGAGCATTTTCCTTGGCAAACATCCGCAATAAAAGGCTATTTAATCTTCATAACTGAAACAGTCAGTTATGCTAATTTGTCTCTTTTATTGTCGGTTTACATTGGAGTCATACACAGCTCTGGTCCTTTAGAGAGGTAGGGAAAAGAGCACAGCTTCTCTAGCAATAAACAGCTAGCAGTGAGGTTCCCGTGACTAGAAGCAGTTACACCTGGCCCAAGTGGTCATTTGTCAATAACACCATAGAAGGCATTTCTCAATGGGCGTGAGGTTGAACTAAAGAAGATCTATGATGCTTTCAATTTGAGATTCTCCATGTCTGTGTTTTCCCAGCCCAAGAATAGAGCCATTCCATAG
Source organism: Sapajus apella (assembly GCF_009761245.1). Lineage (NCBI taxonomy): Eukaryota > Metazoa > Chordata > Mammalia > Primates > Cebidae > Sapajus > Sapajus apella. The sequence goes on along the minus strand of NW_022436964.1, from coordinate 24,115,179 downwards.
TAAAATCCTGAAACCAGGGTTTAGGGGTAGGTAAAACCAGCATCCACTTATACTTCATTTTCCTTTATAAAATACTTTAAATTTTGTTCGACTTTGTGAGATGAGAAAAATGCTCATGGTAAGCCTAATTTCTCTATTCAATAATCCATTCATCTACTTATCAAATATTTACTGAACCCTTATTGCAGTTTAGCACAACACCAGTCCCTGAAGTACAGAAGCAAATAAGGCAGAGAAAATCCCTGACCATGTGAAGTTTATAGCCTGGTGGGGAATACGAACAAAAACATAATTATGATTCAGTGTCACAGTATTGTGACGAGAAAGTAGAGAATGTAGACCCATAGAAGACCTGAGATCTGAGTGTGAGCAGGAATTAATGTAGCAAACCCCACTAATTGTCATGATTAAAGTTTGGGGTCACTGAAAACCTCTAATTATTTAAATTAGGTATTATAGTAATTAAAATGAATGAATTAGACATATATATAGTCATGAATAAATCTAGAAGACAAATGTTGAGTGACAACACAAAATGAACAAGGTTCATTGAAAAACACAAAATAGTATTATATATTTTAAGTATTTTTTAATTTTATTTTTAATTTTTAAGATTTATTTATTATGCTTTAAGTTCTGGGGTACATGTGCAAACCATGCAGGTTTGTTACATAGGTATATACATGCTATGGTGATGGTTTGCTGCATCCATTGCCCCAACATCTACATTAGGTATTTCTCCTAATGGTATCCTTCCCCAATCCCCCCCCCCCCCTCTATTTTTTCCCCTAGGCCCCCCACCCTCCAGGCCCTGGTGTGTAATGTTCCCCTCCATGTGTCCATGTGTTTTCATTGTTCAACACTGACGAGTAAGAACATGCAGTATTTGGTTTTCTGTTCCTGTGTCGGTTTGCTGAGAATGATGGTTTCCAGTTTCATTCATGTCCCTGTAAAGGACATGAACTCATCCTTTTTTATGGCTGCATAGTATTCCATGGTGTATATGTGTCACATTTTCTTTATCCAGTCTATCATTGATGGGCATTTGGATTGGTTCCAAGTCTTTGCTATTGTGAACAGTGCTGCAATAAACATATATGTGCATGTGTCTTTAAAATAGAATGATTTAAGTAGTAAACATATATATATATATTTGGAAAAGCAAATAGATAAATATTAACTTTTAAACAATATGAGTAGTAAATATTGAATGAGAGTTCCACTGGTCTCTCAATATGTTTTTAGGTTTTGGAATATTTAGAATAAAAGCCTTAAATCAATAAAGAAACATAGTTATACATTATCTATTTTCATAGTTTTTCCTGTTTTCATCAGATTTTAAGCCAGGACACATTATGCATTACATATTGCATGCTATATTAAGGTACCAATGCTTCAAGTGTTTCTTTTATAGAGACTGGGTTCTTCCGGACTTTTGTGTACAGAGTTAGGCTGGCTTATGCCATCTTGCTTAACTTCTTTCTCTGCTGTAGGACTATAACTTTCTGCTTAAATAATGTTTAATTTTTCAAATTTAGTTTTTATTTTTACTGGTTGTCATCCATATAAGTAAAACACAAATAATTCTACTTGTCTTCTTTATAAAACAATAAACAGATTTTTAAAAGTGGTTGTTTGACCTATTTGTCAATTCTTCCCGCTTTCTTTCCAAATTAAAACACTCAACTCTTTCAGCAGATAAAATGGCATTTGCCTCCCCATTACTAAATAACATGCTGACACTGCAGGTTCTGATTCTCAGGTTCAGGTATCATCTCTCTACTTCTTTCTTTTTCCTTTATCCTTACAAGAGAAATTTTGTCATAATTTGGTTAGTCTGATATTCTGTGTTTACATTATTATAATCATTTGATTATCTTTAAGAGCTGAACCATGCAACTTACGATTAGTTTTCTTTTCCCAATCAACTTTTTGTTTTCCCAGGAGTTACTGTTTTCTAGGAATTAATATTAGTTTTTTGGTTGATTCTATTTGTATGCATGTATCATTCAAAGAATTCCAAACTCTATGCCATTTGTGTCAACCTCCTCTCAATACACTGAAACATATTCTCTATTAATTTCATATTCCTAATGAAATCTCATCAGGATATTTCCAGCCTCCTCCAATATAGAGCAGTTACAATGCAGGCCTGCTGCACAGCTGTCTTGTTGAGATCTCCCTGCACCATCTTCTTGGGGATTCCTCTCTTCTGTCTCTTTTGTTAGAACTCCTGTTTCCTGCGTCTGTATTTTCCTCTTTATTCATTTACTTGCTTGTTTCAGTGGCACATAAGCTCCAGTAAATATCAGAACTAGGTTGTACAAAAGAAAAACATTCATAGATCTTATATATCTAAATCCTTTAAATTCTACTCTCTAACGTTACTCAGACCTCAAACTATTCTTTGATCAAGTTTAAATTTCTAATTTAGAAATCATTTTTCTTTTGAACATTAAATGGATTTCTCCATAGTCTTCTAGCTTCCTTTAGGGCGGGGGCTGAGAAGTCAAATGATACTCCCATTTCAATCCTTTTTGATTAAAATCATTCTCTCCTCTATACTCCTCATCCTCCTCTCTTTCCTTCTTTTCTTCTCTCTCTCTCTCTCAACTTGTAGGATACTTTCTTCATCTTCATTGTTGTCAAAGTTTATATTGTTCTGCTTCAATATGAATATATGTTTATTCCATGTCATGGATCCTTAATTGCCAGTGGATCCTTAATTGTCCAATCTAGAAGTCAAATGATATTCTCATTTCAGTCTTTTTGGTTAAAATTATTCTCTCCTCTATACTCCTCTTCCTCATCTCCGTCATCCTCCTTTTCTTCTCTCCCAGCTTGTGGGATACTTTCTTCATTTTCATTGTTGTCAAAGTTTATAACGTTGTGGTTTAATACGAATATATGTTTATTCCATGGCATGGATCCTTAATTGCCAATCTAGAGAATTGTTCCTTTTTTAAATTAAATTTTCTTGAATTATTTCCTTTAATTATTAATCTTCTTTTTTTTTCTGCTCTTTCTTCCTGTAATTTCTTAATATAGAAGTTTAATCTAGAGTTTCTTCAACTGTCCATCTCTTATCTTTAAATTCTACTTTCTGGGATTTTTTTTTAACTTCAAACTCTTCTATTTTAATTTTTATTTATTTATTGTGTTTTTAATTTCCAAGAACTTCTTTTCATGATTTTTGAGTGTGGTATTTTTATTACAACTTATTCTTTTTCAGATGTTGGCATTATTTTCTCTTTTAAAAATTATTAGTAATTGTTTGATTCATTTGTTTTATGTCTTTTCTACATTTTTTATTCCTGTGCAATCTCTGTTTTTGTTGCTTTATTTTCTCTTTGGCTTCTTTTGTTTATATTAAAAGTTTTCCTAACATTGGCAATTATTGGCTGTCTACTCATATTTAAAAGCAGCACATTAAAAAGATCTCTGCATGTAAGAGTTTCACTGACTGTCATCTTCACCACATGATGATATGGCTGTACTGTTTTGTAGAAAGAGAACTTCTGGAGTTTATAAGCTAGGTAACTTATTTGAGCCAGTCAGATCTCTCAAACTGATACATTCAATGTATATCCTGGAGAGTTACTAGGAGCCACGTGTGCCAAATGGCTTCATATTTTTAATATATTTCTTAATATTCGTTATGTAAAATTTATGTCATCTTCCTGGTTTTAGTAGGGCACTCTTATCATCAACTTTGCTGATTCTTCTCTTCCAAAGATCGGTTTCACTAGCCCAGAGAATAAAATTTCCATCTTCTGTGTGGATGGGAAAGAAGTAGCCTGATTGTTCAAAACTGGGAAAGAGACCTGAGGAATTAATTACCTCTTAAATGGATTTTTAATCAGCCCTTTTTGTTAACTCCATATCTGTCTCCCACTTTCACAGCCAATTTGTTGCATATTTCTTAGCCTTTGGAAATTTCTGTGATACAACAGCTTCTCTCCTTCCCTACTGGTACTGAAGGGTTTAGTTTTTCTAAAACTGGTAAGTCAGTTATCACTCACACATTGTCCTGCTTCATAGCTACAAAATTATGTGAGCATGTCTTCTTTTCCTTTCTCCTTGTCCTTATGGGTTACCACCCTGAATCTTTTTCAGTACAGGGATATTACTGGAGTTTGAGAAGAGAGTAGATCTAAATATCAATTTCAATCTGCATTTTTAAAATACAGATTCCAGCTAAATTACAGATATAAATGGTCTCAAATTCAAGATATGTAAATACAAGTTTTTAAAAGATTTTCAAAATCATGTTTCCCAATTTTGCCAACCAATAAGAATCTTTAGAGATTTCGCTAAAACGCACATTCTTGGGTTTTACCTCAGATTCACTAAATTGGAATATTGAAGGGAATGTCAGGGAATTTATATTGCTAAAAAGTGCAAAAAGTCATGGTTATAATCAGCCAGTTTGTGAAACACCAATTTGAGACATGTGATAAGATGAACATTTTCACAAATAAATGTATGATGTTAGCACTGCCCTAATACCAAAAATAAAACAAGCTAAAAGTAACTCTTAATTAGAAACAGATTAAAAAACTTTAAATATTAGCAAATTGAATGTAACATTATAATAAAAGAATAATAAATCATGACCAAGTCAGAAGTCTTCCAAAAATTGCAGTACAGGAAAACAAGATGGCCAACTAGCTGCAGCCAGGAGAAATTTGGCTTCCACCAAGAGAGACTGAAATACCAAGTGAACCAGTATACTTTGAACAGATCTTTGGAGAGAAAATATTGAGAGTCAATAGAGAGGCAATGCAGACACTGAGGCAGAAGAGAGAGGAAGCTGGGAACCCTGTGCACAGTTGCCAGATACCAAGGCTAGTGCCCACCCCTGAATGGTACCTAGGAAAGGGATGAGTGAAGGGACAGTGGGGCAGCCTACATTCACCAAGGACCTCTGGGATCCTACTAGCAAGAGATTACAGCCCCTCTCTACCCTGCCCCAAACCTGTGAACTGACAGGGAGATCTGCCCAGAGAGTAGGCAGACACAGAGCCCAGGCCTGCGTGAAGCCAAGGGGGTTTTGTGCATGGGGCAGCTACAGTGAAATGCAGCAACAGGAGCTTAGTCCCCAAGACTCCCTGTGTTGCTCTGAGTTGCTCTAACTCCTGTTGACTGCAAGGCCAAGAGAGAGCAGGGCCGACTTTCCTAAGGGAATAGGCCATGTCTGTTCTACAGACCCTCCTGCCTGACAGCCCATCCCAAGTCCCCTAGTGGATCCTCCTGCAGGAGCCTGTGCATAGCGCAACCTCTGCTTCCTAGTGCAAGTGCTTTGCTGGTGCTCTGGGCACACTGCAGATCCCCTAGAGCAGCCAATGCCAAACCCCAGGGGCTGGAGGATGGAGTTGTAGTAGAGTCCCAATGCCCAGGGTGGAGTGTGCAGGACCAGAGTGCCAAGCAGAGGTGGGCAGTGTTCTAGTTGGGGAGGAGCCCCCACTCTCAGAAAACAGAGGGAGGAGATCACAGGCTCTTGGACAGATGCTATAGCCAGGCATGCCTCCTTCCAAAGGGCCAGTCTGGGATTGGCCTGTCTGCCAACTGCAGTCTCCACCCAAAGGAGCGTCAAGATCTGGAACAGCTAACAAAGGAAATGCTGACACAGTGCTAGTGAAAGGAGGTAACTCCCTCAAGGGCCAAGAGTGGACCTGGTGAGGGGGTAAAAAAATCAAAGTCATACCAAGCACATTCTTGGACTATAGTGCAATAAAAACAGAAACCAACACCAACGAGATCTCTCAAAATTATACAAATGCATAAAAATTAAACAACTTGCTCTGAATAACTCTCTGGTGAACAATAAAATTAAGGCAGCAATTCTAAATTCTTTGAAATTAATGAATACAGAGACACAACTTACTACCATTTCTGGGATATGGGTAAAGCAGTGCTAAGAGGAAAGTTTATAGTGTTAAATGCCTACATCGGAAAGTTAGAAAGGTATCAAATTAGAATGTAATATTCTACCTGGAAGAATTAGAACATAAAGAATAAACCAACCCCAGAGCCAGCAAAAGAAAAGAAATAATTAAAATCAGAGAAGAACTGAACAAAATTGAGATACAAAAATCCATACAAAAGATCAATGTATCCAAGATGGGTTTTCAAACGAATAAACAAGATTGATAGACCATAAGCTAGATTAACAAAGAAAAAAACAAGAGAAGAACCAAATAAGCACAATCAGAAATGACAAAGATGAAACTACAACCAATCCCACAGAAACACAAAAGATCCTCAGAGACTATTAGGAAAACCTCTGTGCGTCCAAATTAGAGTATCTAGAGGAAATGGATAAATTCCTGGAAACACACACCTCCTAAGATTGAACTAGGAAGAAAATGAAAGCCTGAACAGGCCAACACAAAGTTTCAAAACTTAATGTAATAAAAAAACCTACCAACTGAAATAAATGCCCTGAACACAATGGATTCACAGCTGAGTTCTATCAGACACACAAACACGAGATATTACCAACCCTACTGAAACTATTCCAAAAATTTGAGGAGAGGCTCCTGTCTCACTTATTCTATTAAATCATCATCACACTGGTACCGAAATCTGGCAGACACAATTGAAAGTGGAAACTTCAGGCCAATATTCCTGATGAACATAGATGTAAAAATCCTAAACAAAATACTAGTAAACCAAATCGAGCAGCACCTCAAAAAGATAATCCACCACAATCAAGTAGGTTTTATTCCTGGGATGCAAGTTTGATTTAACATATGCAAATCAATAAATGTAATTCACCTCACAAGCAATTAAAAATGAAAAGCATATGAACATCCTAATAGATGAAGAAAAAGCCTTTGATAAAATCCAACATTACTTGATAATAAAAACCCTCAACAGACTAGAATCAAAGGAACAAACCTCAAAATCATAAGCTATTTATGACAAACCCTCAGCCAACATCATACTGAGTGGACTAAAGCTGGAAACACTGCCCTTGAGACCTGTTAAAAAGACAAGGACATCCACTCTCACCACTCCTATTCAACATCGTACTGGAAGTCAGCCAGGGCAATAGGCAAGAGAAATAAATAGAAGATATCCGTTCAGGAAAAGAAGTCAAACTGTCTCTTTTCACTGACAATATGATCCTATACTTAGAAAACCCTAAAGACTTCACCAAAAGACACATGGAACTAATACACCACTTCAGTAAAGTTTCAGGATACAAAATCAATGTACAGAAATCAGAAGCATTTCTATATACCAATGATGTTCAAGCTGAGAGCCAAATCAGGATGCAATCCCATTTACAATAACCATAAGAAATAAAATACCTAGGAATTCAACTAACCAAAGAGAAGTGAAAGATTCATAGGAGAACTACAAAATACTGCTGAAAGAAATCATAGATGACACAAATAAATGGAGAAACATTCCATGTTCATGGATTGGAAGAATCAATATTGTTAAAATAGCCATACTGCTAAGGCAATCTACAAATCTAATGCTATTTCTATCAAATTACCAATGTCACAAAGGACATGGTGGCTTACACTGGTAATCCCAACATTTTGGGAGGCTGAGGCAGGATGATCGCTTGAGCCCAGGAGTTTGAGACCAGCTCAGGTAATATAGGGAGCCCCTGTCTCTACAAAAAATACAAAAACTAGCTGGGCATGGGGGCATATTCCAGTAATCCCAGCTACTTAGGAGGCTAAGGTGGGAGGATTGCTTCAATCCAGAAGGTTGAAGCTGCAGTGATTTATGATCATGCTACTGTATTCCAACCTGGGCAACAGAGTGAGACCTTGTCTCAAAACAAAACAAAACAAAAAAACTAATGTTATTTTTCATGGATGTAGAAAAAAACTATTTTCTAAAATTTATATGGAATGAGAAAAAGGCCACATGGTCAAAGCAATCCTAAGCAAACAGAACAAAGCTGGAGGCATCACATAACCTGATTTTCAAACTATCCTGTAAGGCTACAGTAGCCAAAAGAGCATAGTATTGGTACAGAAACAAACACATGGACCAGTGAAACAGTTTAGAGAACCCAGAAATGATCTTGAACAAAGTCAGCGATAGCAAGCAATGGGGAAAGAGACTCCTATTCAAATATTGGTGCTTGGAAAGGGGGCTAGCTATATGCAGAAGAATGAAATTGGACTTTGACTTGCCAAATTAACTCAAGACAGATTAAAGATTTAAATGTAAGATCACAAACCATATGAATCCTGGAAGCAGATGTAAGAAACACCATTTTGGACATTGAACTTGGGAAAGGCTTTATGGCTAAGTTCCCAAAAGCAATTGCAACAAAACAAAAAAATCAACCAGGGAGACCTAATTAAACAAAAGAGCTTCTGCACAGCAAAAGAAACTAGCGACAGAAGAAACAGACAACCTAAAGAATGGAAGAAAATATTTGCAAACTATGCATCTGACAAAGGTCAAATACCCAGCATCTATAAAGAACTTTAACAAATCAGCAAGAAAATAACATATGACCCCAGTGAAAAATTGGCTAAGGATATGGACATTCTCAAAATAAGACAGACAAGCAGCCGACAGACAAGCAGCCAACAGACAGATGAAATACATGAAATATTTGCCCAGGTGTTCCACTTCTAATAATCTCTCCTATAAAAAATGCTCTCATATAAGATGAAAATCTTTGTCCCAAAATGTTAATTGAATAATTATTTTTAAAGGTAAAAATATCTGGAAAATAGCCAAGACATGAATCAAAAAGGAAACATGAAATTAATTTTTACACATATGCTATAAATACTATGTATACTATGTAGTCCCTTAGAAGAATTATATATGTACTACCATAGAAAAAGTCTCCTAGACATTCTAAATGAAAAAAAAAAAAGCAAATCACAAGGAAATGTAAAATGTTGTAATTTGTGTTAAATTTATAACAGAACTAAAAGGTTCCTCATGACATGTTTAACAGAGGTCAACTCTAATAAGAGATGTTGGAAGGAGATACTCACTCTGCATTCTTTACGATTTATAACAAGATAAATTATCCTTTGTATTACTTGAGGAATTGTTTAATTAGAAAAGTGGTACTAATTTCATAAATTCATTAGATGCTGTTATAAGTGTTTTCTCTTAAAAATATTAGGTGCTTATAGTTGTTTTTCTTTATTTAAATAGGAATGTAGTAACTGGATTCTACCTTACCTTTACTGATTTGACAGAGTAAAAGGACACTATGTTTCTTCCATCTCCTGCCTTCCCAGGTTTTACAACTTGACCCTCTTTTCTGTCTAGTCAGTCCTTAATCATATTCTCATATCCTGAGAGATCACTACCCCAGATTTTTCTCTCTTGACCAGAGAAAGCTTTTATCAAGCAAAGAGAATTAACTTCTATATTTGTGTGACCTGTCTGCTGTTTCTCTGAGGATTTCCAGATAAGTCATATTAGAAAAGACAGTTTTACTTTGTAATGGGGTGGAAGGAGGTGGTAGAAGCCTGAGCAAAAGGTCTTCCTTGGTTTTGCTTCTGGGCATCAACTTTGAAGGGCTGAGTCTTTTTTACTCCTTATGATGACTGATATATTTTGGTTCTAAGTCTATAAGCCTTTCCTTTCCCTTGCTTTTTTCCCCTCTTTTTCCTTTTTACTTCCTATCACTAATCTTTAAAAGTGAAACCCAAACAGCTTCATAAAACAGATTTGGCTCATGTCAAAACATTTAAAAAAAGGTGCGTGGAGAAAGCCAAACAAAAGAGTAAAATTGTGTTACAGCCATTTGGATATAGGACAAAAGTAAATCTGATATGTGTTTACACTGTAACGTGCTGAATGTGTCTCTACTGTAAACGCTTCATTGCAAATCAACAACGTTTATACCACTCCTCTCTGTAAGTAGTAAGTATCACTCACCTCAACTGTTTCTAACCATTTAACATTATTAAAAAGATGGCTGGAAACACCAATTGGAGTGATTTCTCCAAAACTAAAAATGAATCAATTAGTCTTAGTGATATTCATTGTGTGAAAGCAGGACCAAGAGAGGGAAATGGGGAGAGAAATCCCACACAGTGAGTGTAAATGTGTTAGTATCCCAAGTTCATGAGAGTTAACTTGGACTTCAGGGTTTAGCAAAACACACTGGAAAAAATATATATTGTATTTTTGTGGCTAGGTGCAGTGGCTCATGCCTGTAATCCAGCATTTTGGGAGGCGAAGGTGGGCGGATCACCTGAGGTTAGGAATTCAAGACCAGCCTGGCCAACATGGTGAAACCCCATCTCTACTAAAAATAGACAAAAAATTAGCTGGGCATTGTGGTGGGTGCCTGTAATCCCAGCTACCTGGGAGGCTGAGGCAGAAGAATTGCTTGAACATGGGAGGTGGAGGTTGCAGTGAGCTGAGATCGCACCATTGCACTCCAGTCTGGGCAACAAGAGCAATAGTCTGTCTAAAAAAAGAAAAAGAAAAAAAAAAACAAAGAAGTGTTTCTGCACTGTATTGCTACTGTGTTTTGTACATATGCAGTAAGTATAGATTGCCTAAAAATTGATTATGCTGTAAGTATGTCAAGTTGAACAATAACTCTGTTCCAGTTCCGGACACTTGTCATGTCAAATCTCCTCAACATCAGTGAAAATTAGTGATCAATGCCATTTAAAAAGGAACAGATATTCATTATTAATAAACATCGCAAGACTGAAACAAGGTAATTAAGTAGAAATAAATTAAGTTTTACTTTATTCCAAGGGGAAAACCTACTAGGATTGATTGCTGAATTCATTTAATTAATGTTTTAGTGCAATTCAGAAATAGTAGAAAGATTGAGGAGTGGCACATACGATACAGAGTTCCAAAAAAGGAATGGGAATATTTTATAATTTAAAAAATTGCTTCTTTGCCAAGCCTCACATTGCCCACATTAATTGCTTAATTCTGGCAATGTGACATTTAACTGGATTTTTTCTCTGGGGCCCCAAAACCTATTTCTGCTATATAACCTGGATGAAGGAAGAAATTAACATTTTGGCCTGGATCTGGTTGATGCCTTCTTTGGTTTACGAATATGTTCAATTTGTTCCAGGTTGGAGCTGGCCAATAGGAAGCACTTATGTAAGAGTTCGAAGACATTAGAAAAGGAGGCCAATATTCCACATGTGGATATGTGAGAACACAGCAGATACCTAACAAATCCTTTAAAGCCACCCATTTTACTCATGTCGACGAACTGGTTAGCTGGTGCAAATTTCCTAGACATTCCTAAGGTTTGCAATGGCTTCCAGGTGAGCTGTTGAGAATCTTCTGCTTCAAGGCTAAGTACCAGAGGGTACTTTGGTACTCCTTGACCTCAATTCTCAGTGCTTTCCAATGACTGAGAAGCTTAATTTCCTTTGTCAAAACTGTTCAAACTTGGAATACATAGAGTTGCCTCTATTTTCCGGCTGGTGCGGTGGCTCACACCTATAATCCCAGCACTTTGGGAGGCCGAGGTGGGTGGATCACGAGGTCAAGAGATCGAGACTATCCTGGTAAACAAGGTAAAACCCCGTCTCTACTAAAAGTACAAAAATTAGTTGGGCATGGTGGCATGCCCATTAGCTACTTGGGAGGCTGAGGCAGGAGGATTGCTTGAACCCAGGAGGTGGAGGTTGCAGTGAGCTGAGATCACGCCATTGCACTCCAGCCTGGGTAACAAGAGTGAAACTCCATCTCAAAAAAAAAAAAAAAAAAAAGAGAGTTGCCTCTATTTTCCTTACCAAATTCCCCTGACATAATATCATTGTTGGAATCATCATTGATTTATCAGAATGGATCCCTTGACCTTGAAATTTTTATATATACCTCATCCACAGCTGAGCACTCTCTTGGATACAAAGCTAGAATTACAAATAATAGACCCTTTCTAAGTCTCTTGCTTTGGTCACTCTGAGCATGATATGACACCTCTTGCGATTAATAATTACTACATGATACCAATCCACATGAATATATTTGTTGAAAATTGGAGTTTCTTCTTCTTGACAGGGAGAAAACTGCAAGGAGCAGTGGTAAACTCAGGGGAGAGTGAAGGCAAGGAAATATTAAGAAAGAAGACAGAGGATATGGAAGATGTATTTACCCTGAAAGGTTCTGATGGTCAGGCGGAGGGTTAGGAAAAAAATAAGATAGGAGAGGAAGAGTGAACATGGGGGCAAAGAGCATGGTGAAAAGGAATGGGAGGGAGGGACTTTGAAACGGCTGAGCAGAGGCTTTGGGTATTGGCCTCCTCCACAGAGATGAACCAAAATGGTGAGTAGATAATCAAACTTTGAATGGATCATCCAGGAGAGAGCGCTAGAATTCAACAGAGAAGCGACAAGAAACACCTAAGGCAAGTAAGGAGGGGGAAGCAAGGCAGCCTCCTTGGTCAGGATTTCCTGGAGGGCTCTCCAGTGTGGGGAAAGGGTAAGTGAAAGACCTCAGGTGGTCCACATATCCACAGGAACTCCTGCAATCTTAATGACAAGAAAACCCCTCAAACTTTGCCCGCCCCGAGACTAATGAAGGGATCTGCCTGGGCAATGACATTGCTTCAGAGAGGAAGCTCATGCTGGGTCTCACACACCACTACCCTGTAAGTCTTAAGCAGCTACAGCACAGCACTATTTTGAGAGCCCAGGCCGCACCAGACTACGTCTTGCCCTGGGAGCCAACAGTCCCTGCAATTCCACATCCAGGGATCTTGGTTTACATCCTCTATCCACAGCCTGCTGCAGCTAGCTGTGCTGCTAAGGCTGAAGCATGAGTCACTGGCAGCAAACCTGCCACCCCAGCAGTAGGGCAACCACACATTTACAAGCACCCTGAGGACAGGCTCACCCACTTAAAACTTTTGCCACTGCTAGCTGCCAGCACCAGGGCTGATGAGACAACCACTGGTAGCAATCCTGCTGCCCTCAGCAGTGGGGACACCACAAATTTATGAGCGTCCTGAGGACAGGTTACCCTGCCTAAAACCACCATCGAGGACTGAAATGTGCACTTCCCAGCTGCGTGCTTACAGCTGCTGCCACAAAAAGCAACCATGGCCTGTCTGGTAACACGGCTGTGGTACAGCCACTGCTGCCCCAACTAAAACACTCTGCTGAGGGCCTGGGAATCACCCTATCCCTGCCCACCCCAGCCAGAACCCATACACACTACTGAGTGTCTGAGGACAGGGTCATGTAGCAAGAACTAACTACAGGAAAACCTCTCATCTTTCACAGCCCTGAGACTAACAGAGGGAACTGCTTGGGCAATGACATTACTCCAAAGAAGCATCCTTAGATGCCCTGCCTCGTTCACTACCATTGGCACCTGAAAACATTTCTCTGGGAGTCTGAGGACATGCAGACCCAACCTACAGCTGACACCAAAGGTGGCAGTCACCAATACATGCCAGCTGCAGGCCTGGGGACTGGCCTGCAGAGCCTGTTATAGCCACCACCACCACCAGTGTGGAATGCTTGGGAACCAGAAGGTTGTCACACCACCACTGCTAATGCCATTATGCGTACCTTGCATTGCTGCCCAAGGGCCTGAGGATCTGATTACCTGCCTGGCTTACTACTACCAATTCTGGCACCCATGGAAGTCACCTAGAGGGTCAAGAATGGGCCCACCTGGACCTTCTAACCCTGGTGCCAGTATATGCTGTTCTGGGGCACCAAGAGAGGCACATATAGACTGCTGCTGACACCCACTAGAGTCAAAGACTGGCCACCTAGTATTCCCATTCCCAGAAAAACTTTACCACAATCTTCACTAACAACCACACCCCAAGCTACTGAAAAAAAATCACAGGCATTACCAAGGTTGTTTACAGCCAAAGAAATTACAGAGAGATTATACTACTGCATACACCAAGAATCAAAGCTAAAGTGGCATGATCCAATCAATAGCATAGATATATCTTCAGGAACAAGTCCTCCCCTATAAAAGCAAATTTGAAAAATTAGAAGAAACAAGTGTTACATCAGATGTGCAGATGTCAATGTAAAGACACACACAAGAAACACAAAAAGACAAGGAAATATGACACCTCCAAAAGAACACAATAATTATCCAACAACATATTCCAATGAAAAAGAAATTTAAGAATTCAAAATATTGATATTAAGAAAGTTCAGTGAGATACATGAGAATACAGATAAACAATACAAAGAAATCATTAAAATATTTAGATATAAGTGAGAAATTTACCAAAGGGGTATTATAAAAAGAACCAAACAGAAATCTTGGCAGTGAAAAACTCATTAAGTAAAATAAAAAGTACATTTGAGAGCTTCAATGATAGACTAGCTCAAGCAGAAAAAAGGATCAGAACTTGCAGATAGATCTTTTGAAATAGCCCCCCAAAAATAAAGAAAAATATTTTTAAAAAAGAATGAGCAAAGCTTTAATGACATATGGGACACTACAAAGTGACCAAATACTCAAAAGTTTGCTATCCAATAATGTGAAGGAAAAGTGAAAGTTTTAGAAGAACTATTTAACAAAATAATAGATTAAAACTTCCCAAGTCTAGCAAAAGATTTAGACATGCAGATATAGGAGGCTCAAAGATCAACAAATAAATACAACTTATAAAGGTTTTCTTCATGGCACATTATAGTTAAACTATCAAAAGTTAAAAAAGAAAAGAAAATTCTAAAAACAGCTAGAGAAAAGTATCAAGTCACCTATGAAGGAAGCTTCATCAGACTAACAGTGATTTCTCAGCAAAAAACTGACAGCCCAGGAGAGAATGGGATAATATATTCAAAGTGCTGAAGAAGAAAACTACCACCTAAGAATACAATATCCAGCAAAATTATTCTCCATAAATGAAGAAGAAATAAAATTCTTCCAGATAAGGAAAAGCTGAGGGAATTCATCATCATTAGACTAGCCCTACAAGAAATGCTTAAGGGAGTCCTATACCTTGAGGTAAAAGAATAATAACTATCATCATGAAAACACATGGAAATATAGAAACCTGTGGTAGAATAAACATGCAAACAAGAAAAAGAAAACTTTATTACCACTGTAAAATACCACTAAACCACAATGATAATGAGAGAGAAAGAAAAAAACAAAGAATATGTAAAATAACTAGAAAACAATAAATAAAATAATGGGAATAAGCTCTCACATATTAATAATAAACTTGAAAGCAAATGGATTAAACAGTTCGCTTAAGATATATAGACTGGCTGAATGGATTAAAAAACATAATCTAACTATATCCTACATATAAGAAACTCATGTTAAATATAGTGACAATATAGACTAAAAGAAAAGGGATAGAAAAATATAGTACATGTAAACAGAGTAGATCAGATAAAACAGATTTAAAGTAACAAACTGAAAAAAAAAAGAATGTCGTTATATAATGATAAAGGGATCAATTCAGCAAGAGGATATAACAATTCTAAACGTATATACACACAACACTGGAGCACCCAGATGAATAAAACAAATATTATTAGATCTAAGGGACTTCATAGGCTCCAAAACCATTATAGTTGGAAACTTCAACACTCCACAGTCAGCATTATACAGAGCATCAAGTCAGAAAATTAATAAGGAAACACTGGATTTAAACTGCCCATTAGGCCTACACAGGAGTATAAGTGGACCTAAAAGACATTTACAGAATGTTTCATGCAACAGACACAGAATACACATCCTTCTAATTAGCACATAAAACATTCTCCAGGATTGACCATATGTTTAACACAAAACAACTCTCAAAAAGTGAAAAAAAAATCAAAATCACTTCTCAGACTACAAAGGTATAAAACTAGAAACCAGTATCAAAAGGAACTTTGGAAACCATACAAATATGTGAAATTAAAAAACAAGTTCCTCAATCAAGTTAATGAAGAAATTAAGATGAAAATCAAAAATACTCTAAAGCAAATTAAATAGAAACACAACATACCAAAACCTGTGGGATGCAGCAAAATATTGCTAAGAGGGAAGTTCATAGTACTAAATGCCTACATCAAATAAACAAAGATTTCACATAAACAATCTAATGATGCATCTGAAGAATCTAGAAAAGCAAAAATAAACCAAGACCCAAACTAGAAAAAAAAATAATAAAGATTAGAGGAGAATTAAACAAGATGAGACTAAAACAGATCCGTGAAATTAAAAATTGATTATTTGAAAAGACAAAATTGATAAACCACTAACTAAACTAACCAAGAAAAAATAATAGAAAGGACCCAGATAAACAAAATCAGAAATAAAAAAGAAAACAATATGACTGATACTACAGAAATAGAAAAGATCATCACAGATTATGAACAACTACATGCCAACAAACTAGAAAACCTAGAGGAATAGAGGAAGTGGGTAAGTTCCTGCATAAATGCAAACTACCAAGACTGAATTAGAAAGATATTGAAAACCTGAGCAGACCAATAATGAGTAGTGAAATTGAACCAGTGCTAAAAAGACTCCCAACAGAAAAAAGTTCAGGACAGTAAAGAATTCTCCCTAACTCATTCTGCAAGCTCAACATTACCCTAATACCACAACCAGACAAATATGTAATAAAAAAGAAAATTACAGGTCAATATTTTTGATGAACATAGACAAAAATATCCTCATCAAAATACTAGTAAACTGGCCGGGCGCGGTGGCTCACGCCTGTAATCCCAGCACTTTGGGAGGCCGAGGCGGGCGGATCACGAAGTCAAGAAATAGAGACCATTCTCGCCATGGTGAAACCCCGTCTCTACTAAAAATACAAAAATTAGCCGGGTGTGGTGGCACACGCCTGTAGTCCCAGCTACTCGGGAGGCTGAGGCGGAAGAATCGCTTGAACCCAGGAGGTTGCAGTGAGCCGAGATTGCGCCACTGCACTGCAGTCTGGCGACAGATCAAGACTCTGTCTCAAAAAAAAAAAAAAAAAAAAATAGTAAACTGAATCCAAGACACATTAAAAAGATAATGCACTATAAACAAGTAAGATTTATCCCAGGGATAAAAGGATAATTCAACATACACAAATCAATAAACATGATACATCACCTCAAGAGAATAAAAGACACAAATCCACATGACAGTCTCAACAGATGCAGAAAAGGCATTTGATAAAATGTAACATCACTTTAGAAGAAAAACTCAATAAACTAGGCAAAGAAGAAAGGCATTTAACATAATAAAGGCTGTATAAGACAGACTCCCAGCTAGCATCACAGTGAATGGGGAAAAGCTGAAAGCCTTTCTTCTAGGAAGTGGAACAAGACGAATATGCCCACATTCACCACTCCTATTAAGCACAGGAGTATAAGTTCTAACCAGAGCAATCAGGCAATAGAAAGAAATGAAAGCAATCCAAATTGGAAAAGAGGGAGTCACAATGTCATTTTTTAGTGGAAAAAAACGATCTTACATCTGAACAAAGTAAAGCCTCCTCCCTAAGCCCCATAGTTTGGATGAATAAATTTAGTAAAGTTGTAAGAGACAAAATCAACAATCAACATTAAAAAATCACTATTGTTTTTATACACTAATAATGAGATGGCTGAGAAAGAAATCAAGAAGGAATCCCATTTGCAGTAGCTACGAAAACAACAAAAGAGAAATAAATTTACTCAACCAGGTTAAAGAGCTCTGCAAGGAAAAGTAAAAACACTGAAGAAATAAATTGAAGAGGACACAAACAAATGGAAAGACATTTCATGCTCATGAAATGGAAGAATTAATATTGTTAAAATGACTATACCACTCAAAGCGATTTATATATTCAATGCAATTCCTATTGATAACCAATGGCATTTTTTGCAAAAATAGAAAAAAATCCTAAAGTTTATATGCAATCAAAATAGAACCCAAATAGCCCAAACAATCCTGAGCAAAAAGAATAAAGCTGAAGGCATCGCACTACCTGACTTCAAAATATATTACAAGAATATGGTAACCAGATCAACATGGCATTGGTATAAAAACAGACACATGAGACCAATAAAACAGAATACTGAGAAATAAATGCACATCCTTACAGTCCACTGATTTTTTTAATAAGGTGCCAAGAATTTATATTTTGGAAAGGACACCCTTTCTATAAATGGTGCCAGGAAAATAAGATATCCATATGCAGAAAAATGAAACTGGACCTATTTCTCAACATATAGAAATATAAACTCAAGATGGAGTTGAACATAAGACTGAAACTATAAAACAACTAGCAGAAAACACAGGGGAAACACTTCAGGACTTTGGTTTAGGCAAAGACTTTATGGCTAAGACCTCAAAAGCATGGGCAACAGAAGCAAATGGGACTATAATAAACTAAAAAGCTTCTGTACAACAAAGAAAACCATTAACACAGTGAAAAGGCAACGTGTTGAATGGCAGAAAATATTTGCAAGTTATTTATCCATCAAAGGACTAATATCTAGAATACACAAGGAACTCAATCATTTCAACAGTAAAAACAATAAATATTTCCATTAAAAAGTGAGCAAAGGACAGAAATGAACATTTCTCTACTAAAAATACAAAAATTAGCTGGGCATGGTGGTGCCTGCCTGTAATCCCAGCTACTTAAGAGGCTGAGGCAGGAGAGCCTGGGGAACAAAGTGAGACACCATCTCAAAAAAAAAAAAAAAAAAAAAAAAAAGGCTTCTGGGGCCCTGTAAGTAAATAAGATGGTGTTGGCAGTGAATTAGCTCTTAGGAAAGAGGGAAAAGCTCATGGACTCGGAGAGGAAAAGAAATGTCAACTAAAAACACAAAGTGCCACATTCTTTTGTTATTGCTTCTGACATTCATCAGAGAAATGTAAGATAAGAGTGCTCCAAAAACAAAGGAAGAGCTACAGAGTTACTCAATTTCTAATATGTTTTACATACATAAAAGATTATAATTACTATAGCATTTTATGAACTACCAGATAAAGGAAAGGCTCAGTAGAAATAGAGAATAGCGAAGTTTAATGAATCCTTGAAGTCTGAGTTTGTATTAGTACATCACAATAAATAGAAATCACTGCCTTTTTTTTTTAAACCATAGATATTTCATGTTACAGCCATGCTTCACCAGAAACGGCCAGATGGCAGAGATACACCAATTGCTTTATCCTCAAAAACAATGTCATATATAGCATGACAGTATACATAAGAGGCCCATTAATCAATAGCTGTCACCCCTAGGCAGTAGATTAAATATTCTGAAGGTCCCTCCATTGTAAACAACTAGATATGGGTAAAGTAGAATTTTTAATTAATTGCTAGGGCAAAATAAGAACTAAGTAACAAAAAACACTAAGATGAAACAGAGCCGGTAGGAACTTTTTCAAGCAAGAGCAAAAAACTGACTTCATCTTAAAAGCAACTTCAAATATCAGCCTTGCAATAAGACCTGAGTGAAGGACACTGCAGAAAGAAGGCTAAGCCCCAGACCAACAAGGGAAAGGAGTTGAGCCTGAGATTCCAATCGTAAGCCAGGACCTAAAGGGACTAAAGTTGTTTCATAGTCTGAGTAGCTAGGACTGACAAGGCTATCATCAATATATGTTCTTTAAAGGAACCTCAAAAGTATGTACTTCAGGAATCAGGGAGATAAATCCAGTAAGAAAGTCTGCAATAAAAGAACAAATAGTGAGCAAAGAAATCAGTTAATATGCAGGTAAATGTACACTAGTACTACGTATATAATATAATAATAAAGATAATATGTCACTTTTGGGATTAAAAAGAAAAACATAAAATGCTGAAAAATACTGGCATGTGAGTGGAAGAGAAGATAATTGCATTTTTCACAGTTAATATAGAAATTAACTTTCTTTAAGATTTTAAGTATGCATTGTACAATTTAAATAATAACTGAAAAAATAGAAATGGAGGCAGAACTTTTAGCTTAGTGAAGGAAAACAAATGGAATCAAACAAAAATGAAAACGCACTTTAAAATGCAAGAAGAAAAAGAAAGTTAGAGAACTGTAACAAATAGAAAACACTAAATAAAACGGTGGAAATAAGCTAAAGTTCACCAAAATTCGCAAATTTAGACCAAAAACATACAGTTAAAAGAAACTATAGATTTTAATAGAAATGGCAATTCAGCTACAAGTTATTTTTAAGAGATATCCATAAAACGTAAGTACATGAAAATATTGAAAGAAGAAAGAAGAGAAAAATCTACCAAAAGGGCACTAGAGAAGCTTAATATCAGATAAACTTAAGACTTATTATATAATGATATAATGATACAATGATAAAAGGTTCAGTAGCGAAGAAGCTTACAAAAATTCTATGCTTCTATGTACTCAATAAAATAATTTTAAAATACAGTACTTTCATAGGTTTTTATAGACCTTAAGGTAAAAATGACAACTCTACATCGAATTCTCAATTACCAGCAGATAAATCACAAAAAGATTATGGAAAATATGAAAAATATAAACAAAGCAACTGAATTTTTTTCACTGCCTATAGAAATATGCATCTAACAATTGAAAAATTTAGAAAAATAGATCTTAAAAAACAATTTTCAAAAAAAATTCCAGGAAAACAAATACAGATCACATCTTCTGAATAAAATACACTTAAAATTTAATTACAAAAAAAAAAAACATATATAGAGAATTTTAAAACTCACTGTTAAATAATTCATGGATCAAAGAAAAAAATTATAATAAAAATAAAACATATGTCTGAATAAAAGCATAAAATTTGCGGGATTCAGTAAAAGCATTGATAACCCCAAATAAAAGGTTGTTAATTTTTATTACATGCAGTTTATAACAGAAATATTTTATAATATAAAAAAGTAAGTCTGAAAAAATTAACTAAAAATAAAGATTTTTAGCCATATAACATATATAACTAAATAAACCCAAAGCATGGAAAGAGAACATAATAAAGGTAAAGCAGAAACTAATGAAAAATAAATAAACATAAAAGTGATAGAACGTTAAACCAAATATCGTTTTTTTGGTCAAGACTCCTAAGCAGAACTTTGTTGAGATACTGTTATACCCAAAGTGAGTTTGAAACAGAAGTGCCACACTCTGAGTTTGTTGAGAGTCCGTTTAATGCCAGCATCCGAGTGTCAGCTAGTGCTCAAACCTCTCTGCCCAGAACAAAAGACAGTCAACATTTTTATACCTTTCCATAGGTTAGGAGGCAGAAAGCAAACTGTTACAGAAGCTGAAGTAGCAGGTTAGGGGAGGGGAACCTAACAACAAAGATTCTATTTAAAGTTGTTTGTCAAGTAGGATGTGGGGTAGGCAGTTACACAGCTGCAGGTAGAGGATGTGTTGGCCAGTGGGCCCTATTTCTCAGAAAATAGGTTACAAAATACCAGGTGCCTCAGGCTACAAAGTTTCAGGAACAGAATGCCCTACAGGATTGCTTAAAATGGAGTCACCACAGCCAGGCTGGATTATCTCAATATCTCATGAATAAATAAGAGAGTACACATACAAATAAGAAGAAGAATGAAAAAGGATCATGAAAAGGAACACAGTAGAATAAAATAATATTATAAATGATTTTGAATTATTAGATTTAAAAACACAGACAAAAAATGGAAAGCCTAGGAAAAGTAATTTACAAAAAATGATTAAGAAAACCAGAAAAACTGAATAGTCCTGTTATCAATATATAAATTGAATTGGTAGTTAAAATTATCCCTAAGAAAAAGTTCTAAACCCAGATGATTTTATAGGCAAGTTTTAACAAACTCAAAAAACATATTTATAATTTTACACAAATTGAAAAAGAACAGCAAAAGGATGAATGTCCTAAACTTGTTTTTTAAACATAAAAACATACGATTTGCCTGGGTTGTGACAATAAATTGAAATGTATTTCTTATTGTGTATTGGGTTTAGACAGGAGAAAATCCACTCAACTAGAGGTGCCTTCCTTCTGAGGGCTAGCTCCTCCAACTGTGTCTTGACTTTTATCCCTTCTACCTACTTAGAAATTTATGAAATCATCTTCGACTTTAACATAATTATGACTGAGATATTCAA
This sequence comes from Sapajus apella, assembly GCF_009761245.1. NCBI lineage: Eukaryota > Metazoa > Chordata > Mammalia > Primates > Cebidae > Sapajus > Sapajus apella. Next base: position 24,093,205 of record NW_022436964.1, on the reverse strand, counting down.
ATAATTAAGTAACAAGGTAGAGAATTTCAGAATAAAATGAAAAACTTCAAAAATTATTGAAAGACAAAAAGAAATAAAAATTCTGTAAAACACATAGAAAATAAGCAATACAATAAAGATTGGACCCCAAATTAAAAAAATAATAATTAAAATACAGGTAGGTTAATAATTATGCCAATTAGAAATAATAACTACCAGAATGAATTTAAAAATTAAAAGCTATAGCTTTTTACAAGTCAAAGGATGAAAAGATATATTATGCTAATCCTAAAACAAAGAAATTTTATAATGCAATATTAATATGTTAAAATCAGAGTAGCTGTTTAAGAGAAAACATATTATTAGAGATAATGAAGGAAATTTTACAATGACAAAATTGTAATAAAAAAACACAAAAAAATTTAAATTTGCATGTGGTTAATAAAAGCTTTAAAATACAAACAACAAAATGGACAGAAATAAAAAGAAGAAATTGAAGAATCCACATAGTAGCAAGGTTTAATATATCTAAGAATAAACAGCAAAATATCCATAAGGATACAGAAGACTCGAAAAGCAATATTAACCAATTGGAGGTAATTGACATATATTGAATGCTTCACTCAACATCTGCAAAATGCACATACAATATTTTGCATTTTGCTTTTCCAGAGCAAAAATAACTTTTATAAAAATTCTTTATTTGCTATATCATGAAACAATTCTCAACACATTTCAAATGATGAACATAATACAAAATATATTCTCTGACCGCAGAATAATTAACTTATGAATCAGTAATAAAAGATAAGAAAATGCCCATAGAGTTTAAAATTAAGCAATACATTTAAAATTAATCCATGTGTCACAGAAAAAAAATATCACGGGAAAAAAAAGATCTATTTTAATTGAATAACCATTCAATTAAAATGACAAATTAAATGTACAAGTCAGCAAAAGCCATGTTTAAAATGAAATTTATACTGTTAATTTAATATATAAGAAAAGAAGAAAAGCTAAAAATCAATGATCTAAGTACCTCCCTCAAAAAGTTAGAAAAAGAGCAAAAAAGTGAATAGAAATTAACAAAAGGAAGGAAATAACAAATATAAGTGCAGAAATTAATAAAAATAGAAAACAAACTACAGAAAGACTTTAAAAGGCCAACACTTGTTTCTTTGTAAAGACAAATGGAAAAATTTCTGGCTAAACTAACGAAGAGAAAAGAGATATTCACATTATTAATATTAAGAATGAAATGGGGAACATCACTATAGATACCACAAGTACTAAAAATATATTATATATTATTTTTATTAATAGGAAAATATAGATGAAATGTATGAATTCAGATAAAAACACAGCAAACTAAATCAGCACAAGAGTAAAAAGAATATCTGAATAACCTCTCCCTATTAAACAATATCTTCCCACAAACAAAACTTCTAGTCCAGATGGCTTTCCCAGTGAATTCTATCAAACAGTTTAGGAGAAAATAACATCAACTTTACATGAATTCTTCAGGAAAATAGAATAAAAGAGGAGGAATATTATTCAACAAATTCTACGACACTAATATAACATTGATATAAAAACCTGGAAGACACAGGGAGGAAGGGGGAGGAAGCTGGGAACCTGCATGGGTTCCATTCCATGTACCATTCCTGGCCCCCAATAACTCCTGCGGAACAGATGAGTTGGACAAACAAGGAGCAACCCACTCTTGCCATGGGCCTCTGGAATCCCGGCAGGAGGAGACTCCTTGATCATCACACACACTTCAGTTGGCAGGGAGAGCTTAGTGGTAGGGGCAGAACTCCAGCTGGTGGGGAACCCAGAGCATTTGGTGTGAGAGCATTTGTCATGGAGCATGACCATGGACACCCATCCTCCTAGGCTTGACTTGTTCCCATAGGATACTTTAGCCGTAGGAGAACTATTGGACCTGAACTATGCAGGGTGGTCTTGTGAGAAAGAAGCAGGGCTGGTCTGACCTGAGCACCCCTCCTTTGGCTCACCTCTTCTCAGGACCCAATGTGGCCTGCCCAGTACATCATAGCTCCTACCCTGGACTGTCCCTGACCGGCAGAATGCTCCAGCAAAGCAGCCCCCATGGACAAGCACCAGCCTGCTTGTGCTCCTGCCTCCACCGGGACTGCAGCCTTCTTGGTGCTGCTTTGCCTGCATGCTCACCCATGGCCACCACCTACATGGCTTTGCTGGTGTGTGTGTATACAGACAAACCTTACCTTTCCTTTTCCATCAGCATATATGTGCATGTGCATCCTGCCATGCCACTGCTGCCAGTATGAGTGCACTCCACACGCCTGTCTTCTGGCCATAGAATGACTCCAATTGTCATTGGAGCCTTGGAAAGCATGGAGCTGCCAGCCTTGTGCCTTTAGGCACCATTCCTCTGCACAAACACTGTCACCTCCACAAAAATGGACATGGAGAACAGTGGACTTGTTCCAGCCTGAGCAGCCACAGCTACCCACATATACATGCACAGAGGGTGTGCACAGTCCTGCATCCACCAGTGTCCTGTCCCCATGCTAACACCAGTACCAGCTGCCAGCATGGTCCCCCACTCCTTCCCAAGCTATGCTGTCACCGCTACGGCTGTGAACACTCACATGCTACTTGACGAGCATGTACCCCATTGTTGCTGGCATATATGGACAAGGATGGATCATACCGCCACCACCCTGTAAAGTGCTTTAGCTGGCACCACCCACTGGAAATGTGACCAGTGGTTCAGGAGGGCCTCAGCTCCTCCAACACAGCTAGTTTTTAACTTTTTGGAGACAGAGAACAAAGATGGGGCCCAATACCAGTTCCCCAGAATTAAAGCACATAGTCCAGGAGTCCTGAGCTGAGGCTTGGCTCCCTAAAGTCTTCCAGAAACAAAATCAGTCAACCTAACCAACCTTGTACCAAGTCGAACCCACAAGGTCATCAAACAGGATAAATGGGAAAAAAATTCATCTAAAGGACTTCTTCAATGATTAAAGGAACATCAATGCACAAAGATAAGAAAAAACCAGTGCAATAACTCTGACATTTCAAAAAGTCATAGCATCTTTTTTCCTCCAAAGTACCAAACAAGTTCTCCAGCAACGGTTCTTAAGTGAGTAGAGATATCTGAAATGATAGAAATAGAATTCAGAACATGGATGCAAAGGAAGATCATCGAGATTCAAGAGAATGGCAAAACCCAATCTAAGGAAATTAAGAAGCATGATAAAATAATATAGGATCTGACAGACAAAAATATAGCAAAATAACCAGAATGGAAAATAATGTAACTGACCTAATAGAGATGAAAAACACACTACAAGAATTTCCTAATACAATCACAAGTATTAATAGTAGAATAGGCCAAGCTCAGGACATAATCTCAAAGCTTGAAAACTGGCTTTCTGAAATAAAACAGACCGCAATAACAACAACAACAAAAAGAAGGAAAAGGAATGGACAAAATGTTCAAGAAATATAGGATTATATAAAGAGACTGAATCTATGTTTCATTGGCATCCCTGAAAGAGGTGGGGATAAAAGAAGCAACTTGGAAAATATGTTTCATTATATCTTCTATGAGAACTTCTCCAGCCTAGCTAGAAAGGCCGACATTCAAATTCCAAGAACAGGACAACATTCAAACGCAGGAAATGCAGAGAACCCTCACGAAACACTTAACAATAATTGTATCACCAAGAAATAGAACCATCAAATTCTCCAAAGTCAAAATGAAAGAAAAAAAATTAAAGACAGTAGAAGGAAAAGACAGACCACCTATAAACAGTAGCCCATTAGAGTAACAGCAAATCTTTCAGTAGAAACCCTACAAGCCAGAAGAAATTGGGGGCCCATATTCAACATTCTTAAAAAAAAAGAAAAAGAAAGAAAATCCAATCAAGAATTTTATATCCAACCAAAATAAGCTTCATATGCCAAGAACAAATAAGATCCTTTTCAGACAAACAAATGTAGAGGGAATTTGTTACCACTAGACCTGCTTTATAAGAGCTCCTGAAAGAAGCACTAAATATGGAAAGGAAAGCCTTTATAAAACACGCTTAAATTCACAGACCAGTGACACTATAAAGCAATCATGCAAACTAACTGGCATAATAAACAGCTAACCACATGACAACAGGACCACATCAATCCATATCAATACTAACCTTGAATGTAAATGAGCTAAATGCCCTAATCAAAAGGCACCGAATGGCAAGCTGAATAAAGAAGCAAGAGCCAATGATATGCTATCTTCAAGAGAACCCATCTCACATGCAATGACACCCATAGGTTCATAGTAAAAAGTTGAAAAAAAAATCTACAAAGCAAACAGAAAACAAATCTACAAAGCAAACAGAAAACAAAACATATAATAGCAGGGGTTGCTATTGTAATATCAGACAAAACAGACTAAATCAACAAAGATCAAAAAAAGACAAAGAACGCCATTATATAATGGTGAGGAGCTTAATTTAACAAAAGGACCTAACTATGCTAAATACATATGCACCCTAAAGCAAGTTCTTAAAGACCTTCAATGAGACTTAGACTCCTATGCAATAATAGTGGCAGACTTCAGTGCCACACTGACAGTGTTAGACAGATTGTCAAGGCAGAAAGTTAACAAAGATAATCAGGATCTGAACTCAGCACTGGACCAAATGGACCTAATAGCCATGTACATAATCAGATATAAACCCTTCCTCAGCAAATGCAAAATAACCAAAATTATACCAATCACTCTCTCAGACCATGTATGATAAAAACAAAATTCAAGACTAATAAAATTGTTCCAAACCATACAACTACATAGAAATTATGGAACCCTTAAATGATTTTGGGGGTAAATAATGAAATTAGGGCATAATGAAGAAGTTCTTTGAAACTAATGAGAAGAAAAATATAAAACACACCAGAAACTCTGTGACACAGATTAGGCAATGTTAAGAGGGAAATTTATAGCACTGAACACCACATCAAAAAGTTATTAATACCTCAAATTCACCTAACATCACAACTAAAAGAACCAGAGACACAAGAAAAAATCAACCCCAAAGCTAGAAGAAGACAAGCAATAACAAAACTAAGAGCTGATCTGAAGGATACTGAGACACAAAAAAATTATTCAAAAGATCAATGAATTCAAGAGCTAGGTTTTTGTTTTGAAAAAATTAATAAGATCACTAGCTAGATTTATAAAGCAGAAAAGAGAGAAGACTCAAATGAACACACTTAGATACCACAAAAAGAGTATAACTGCTTACCCCACAGAAATACAAATATCAGAAAGTACTATGAACAACTCTATGCACACAAACTAGAAAATCCAAAAGAAATGGATAAATTCCTGGACACAAACCCTCTCCTAAGACTGAACCAGGAATAAATGGATTCCCTGAACAAACCAATCATGAATTCCAAAGTTAAATCAGTAATAAATAGCCTACCAACCAAAAAAAGCCCAGAACCATATGGATTCACAGCCAAATTCTAACAGATGTACACAAAAATAACTGGTACCACTGAGACTATTTGAAAAAACTGAGGAAGAGGGGTTCCTCTCTAACACATTCTATGAGGCCAGCATAACCCTGATACCAAAACCTGACAGAAGCCCAACAAAAAAAGAAAACTTTAGACCAATATCCTTCCTGAACATTGATACAAAAATCCTCAACAAAATACTAGCAAACCTAATACAGCAGCACATCAAAAAGCTAATCCACCATGATCAAGTAGGCTTCATCCCTGGGATGCAAGTATGGTCCAACAAATTCAAATCAATAATCATATCAAATAAACAGAACTAAAGACCAAAACCACATGATCATCTCAATATGTACAGAAAATCCAACATCACTTCATATTAAAAATCCTCATCAAACTAGGAATCAAATGAGCATACCTCAAAATAATAAGAGCCATCTATGACAAACCCACAGCCAATATCATATCAAATAGGCAAAAGCTAGAGCCATTTCCCTTGAAAACCAGAACAAGACAAGAATGCCATCTATTACCACTCCTATTCAACATATATTGGAAGTCCTGGCCAGACCAATCAGGCAAGAGAAAAAAAAATGGCATCCAAATAAGAAAAGAGAAAGTCAAACAGTATCTGGTAGCAGACAACATGATTCCATATCTAAAAAACCCCACAGCCTTGGCCCCAAAGCTCCTTAAACTGATAAGCAACTTCAGAAAAGTTTCTTTCTTTTTTTAAAATTTTTCCATAAGTTAGTGGGGTACAGGTGGCATTTGATTACATAAGTTATTTAGTGGTGATTTGTGAGATTTGGTGCACCCATCATCCAAGCAGTATACACCACATGATATTTGTAGTCTTTTATCCTTCACTCCCTTCCCATTCTTCCCCAACAAGTCCCCAAAGTCCATTGTATCATTCTTATGCCTTTGAATCCTCATAGCTTAGCTCCTGCATTAACAGTGAGAACATATGATATTTGGTTTTCCATTCCTGAGTTACTTCACTTAGAATAATAGTCTCCAGTCTTATCCAGGTGACTGCGAATGCTGATAATTCATTCCACTTTACAAGTGTAGCAATCCATTATATATATATATATATATATATATATATATATATATATATATATATAATCATTTGTATAAATATATATATCATAGTTTATCCACTCATTGATTGATGGGCATTTGGGTTGGTTCCACAATTTTGCAATTGTAAATTGTGTCACTATAAACATGTGTGTGCAAGTGTCATTTTCAAATAATCACTTCTTTTCCTCTGGATAGATACCCAGGAGTGGGATTGGTAGATCAAATGGTAGCTCTACTTTTAGTTCTTTAAAAAATCTCCACACTGCTTTCCATAGGGGCTGTACTAGTTTACATTTCCACCAGCATCCATGTTCACTGCATCCATGCCAACATCTACTGTTTTTTTATTCTTTTGATTATGGCCATTCTTGCAGGAGTAAGATGGTATCACATTGTAGTTTTGATTGATTTGCATTTCCATGTCCATTAGTGACGTTAAACATTTTTTCACGTTTATTGGTCATCTGTATATCTTCTTTTGAGCATTGTCTATTCATGTCCTTAGCCCACTTTTTGATGAGATTGTTTCCTTCTTACTGATTTGTTTGACTTCATTGTAGATTCTAGATATAAGTTATTTGTCAGATGTATAGATTGGGAAGATTTTCTCCCACTTTGTGGGTTGTGTGTTTACTCTGCAGACTGTTCCTTTGCCATGCAAAAGCTCTTTAGTTTAATTAAGTCCTAGCTATTTATCTTTGTTTTTATTGCATTTGCTTTTGGGTTCTTGGTCATGAAATCCTTGCCTGAGCCAATGTCTAGAAGGCTTTTTCTGATGTTGTCTTCTAGAAATTTTATAGTTTCAAGTTTTAGTTTTAAGTCTTTAATCCATCTTGAGTTGATTTTGTATAAGGTGAGAGATAAGCATCCAGTCTCATTCTCTACATGTGGCTAGCCAATTATTCCAGCATCATTTGTTGAAAAAGGTGTCTTTCCCTATTTTTTGTTTACTTTGTTGAAGATCAGTTGGCTGTAAGTACTTGGGTTTATTTCTGGGTTCTCTATTCTGATCCATTAGTCTATGTGCCTATTTTTATAATAGTACCATGCTGTTTTGGTGACTATGGCCTTATAGTATAGTTTAAAATCAGGTAGCATGATGCCTGCAGATTTGTTATTTTCCTGAGTCTTGCTTTGGCTATGCAGACTCTTTTTTGGTTCTACATGAATTTTAGAATTATTTTTTTAAATTCTGTGAAGAATGATGGTGGTATTTTGAGGGAGATTGTGTTGAATTTATAGACACTGAAAAGTTTCAGGATATAAAATGAATATACAAAAACCACTAGCATTCCTATGCACTGGCAACAGCCAAGCTGAAAGCTAAATTAGAAACACAATGTCATTCACAATAGCCACAAAAAGAATAAAATACCCAGGAATATGGCTACTCAGAGAAATGAAAGAGCTCTATAATGAGAATTACAAAAAACTTCTCAAAGAAATCAGAGATGACACAAACAAATGGAAAAAGATCCATGCTCATGGATAGAAAGAATCAATATCATTAAAATGCCATACCACGCCAAACAATGTATAGATTCAATGCAATTCCTATCAAACTACCAATAACATTCTTCACATAACTAGGAAAAACTGTTATAAAATCCATATGGAACCAAAAAGGACTCCAAATAGCCAAAGCGATTCAAAGCAAAAAGAACAAAGCAGGAGAAATCATACTACCTGACTTCAAACTATGCTGCAGGGCTACAGTAACCAAAACAGCATGGTACTGGTACAAAAACAGACACATTGACCTTTGGAAAGCAATAGAGAGCCTAGAAATTATGCCACACACTTATAACCATATGATCTTAGACAAAATCCACAAAAACAAGTAATAGGAAAAGGACTCCCTATTCAATGGTGCTAGGATAACTTGCTAGCCATAGGCAAAAGATTGAAAATGGACCCTTTCCTCATACCATATATAAAAATAAACTCAAGATAGATGAAAGACTTAAATGTAAAATCAAAAGTGTAAAAACTTTGGGAGACAACCTAAGCAATATCATTTTGGACATAGGAATGGGCAATACCTATATTTCATGACAAAGATGCCAAATGCATTTGCAACGAAAGCAAAAATTGACAAATGGGATCCAATTAAACTAAAGAACTTCTGCACCACAAAAGAGTCAACATAACAAGTGGAAAACCTACAGAAAGAGATAAAATATTTGCAAAGCATGCATCTGACAAAAGTCTAATAGCTTTATAAGGAATTTAAACAAGTTTATAAAAGAAACAGGCCTATAAAAAGTGGACAAAGGACATGAACAGATACTTTTCAAAAGAAGACATATATGCAGCCAACAAGCATATGAAAAAAATCTCAATCTTACTGATCATTAAATAAATGCAAATCAAAATTACAATGAGATATCATCTCACATTAGTCAGAATGGCTATTATTAAAAAGTCAAAAAATAATAGATACTGGTGAGATTATAAAGAAAAAGGAACACTTATACACTGATGGTGGGAGTATAAATTAGTTTAACACTTGTCGGAAGCAGCGTGGCAATTTCTCAAAGAGCTAAAAGCAGAACTACCATTCAACACAGTATACCCAAAGTAATATAAATCATTGTATCTTAAAGAAATATGCATGTGTCTGTTATTTGCAGACATTGGTAGATTGGATAAAGAAAATGTGGTACATGTACTCCATGGAATTCTATGCAGTTATAAAAAGAACGACATCATGTACTTTGCAGGAACATGGATGGAACTGGAGGCCATTATCCTTAGCAAACCAATTCAGGAAGAGAAAACCAAATACTTAATGTTTCTCACTTACAAGTAGGAGCTAAATGATGAGAACACATGTCCACAAAAGGGCAACAACAGACACTGGGACCTATCTGAGAGAGGAGAGTGGAGGAGGGAGAAGAGTAGAAAAAAAAACCTATTGGGCACTAGGCTTGGTACCTGGGTAATTAAATAATCCGTATAACAAACCCCCATCACACGAGTCCGTTTATATAACAAACCCTCAACTTAAAAGTTGAAAAAAAACTGACAGTAATATTTAAGAAAAGAAAATTACAAGCCTCTTTCTTTGACGAACAGATGCAAAAATTCTAAACAAGTTATTAGTAAATCCAATCCGCAATGTATTTTTAAAACTTCAGCTTGACTTACTAGGATTTATTGTAGCAATGCAAAGGTAATCTAACATTTGACGCTCAATCCATGTAATCTACAATATTGTTATAATAAAGAAAAATCTTATAATCTTTTCAACAAGGCAGAAAAAAAGAAATAAAATTCAATCTTTATTTGTGTTAAAACTAAAAATGGCATAGACCATCCTCAATAGGTGATGGATATCTACAAATATTCTATAATCTTTTTATATTTAATAGTAAAAGTTTGAAAGCTTTCCCTCTGAGATGAAGTGCAAAATAAAAGCTGTCTGGTCCCAGCACTTCTATTGAACATTGTACTGGGTGTTCTGAGTAGGGCAATAAGATAAGAAAAAAGAAAAACAGGCACAAATTACATAGAAAAAATAAAATTGTAATTATTTGAAAATGTCATGATTATGTATGAAGAAATTCCAGAAGGATCTCTAGATAAAGTGTAAGGATAAATAAATGAGTCCAAGGTCACTTGGTGCAAGGTCAATGTACAAAAAGCAATTATATTGTATATATTAGCCACTAATACTAAGTAAAATTTTAAAACAATATCATCTACAATATTAAAATATCAAATACCTAAAAGAAATTTAGCCAAAGACATGCTATACCTATATATGAAAATCTATGAAACATACCTTGTTTAGTACTTCAGCGGTTGTTGCAGGGGGCTAGCAGTGTGTGCTGGGGAAAGGTGTGGAAGGCGTAAGGGTAGTGACTGGTTTCTGTGGCAGGTACAAGTGGCCTGAGGCATGGAGGCATCATACAAGCAGGACAGGAATTTTCTCTAGCATGTTTAGCCATTTCGGTGTGATTGTCTACCCTGCCTTTTCATAGTTTCCACCATTGTCACTTCTTGTCTGGGTTATAGCTGCAGGGCCGCAACTGACCTTTTTTCTCTCCCTAATCTATTCAACCTGAATACAACCACTAGGAATAATTAAGCTTTGAAAACGGAAGATCTGGGTTCAAGTTTAAGATCCACCAGCAGTCTTTCATGAATATGACACCAAAAACACAGGCAACAGAAATTAAAATAAACAAATGAGACTGTATCAAACTAAAAAGCTTCTTCACAGCAAAGGAAACAACATGAAATGGGAAAGGTATCTGCAAGCCATTCTTCTGATGAGGGGTTAATGTCCAAAATTTATAACTAACTCAAGTAACTTGACAGCAAAATACTCTAATAATCTGACTTTAAAAATTGAGTAAGGAATATGCAAATGGGCAACAGCTATGTAAAAAATAGTATCCATAGTTATCAGGGAACTATAAATCAAAACTACAGTAAGACATCATATCACACATCAGGATAGTTATTATTAAAAAAGGACAACAAATGTTGACAGAATGGGAAGAAATTAGAACCCTTGCACACTGTTGGTAGGAATGCAAAATAGTGCCACCACTATTGAAAACAGTGTAGTGGTCCCTTGAAATACTAAAAATAAAACTACCAAATAATGCAGCCATCCCAATTCTGGGTATTTATGCAAAAGAATTGAAATCAGAATCTCAAAGAGATATTGGCACTCTCATATTCATTGCAGCAATATTCACAATAGCCAACATGTGGAAATAATCTAAATGTCTATCAACAGAACAATGGATACAGAAAACGAGGTCTATACATACACTGCAGTACAATTTGATCTTAAAAAAAGAACATTTGGCAATATGAGACAACATGGATGAAGTTTGAGAATATTATGTGAAATAAGAAGTTGCAGAAAGACAAATTTTGCATGATTCTACTTACATAGGATATAATGAGGACTTACTAATTTATAATCATAAAGTCTCATTAAGCAAGATAAGCTCTAGAGATCTGCTGCACATTGTACCTATATTCAACAATGTATTGTACATTTAAAATGTGTTAAGATTCCACATCTTTGTAATTGTGAATAATGTTGCAATGAACACATGAATACACATATGTTTTTTTGGTAGATGATTTCTTTCCTTTGAGTATATTCACAGTAATGGGATTGCTGGGTTGAATGGTAATTCTGGTTTTACTTCTTTGAGGAATCTCCAAATTGCTTTCCATAGTGGCTGAACTAATCTACATTCCCACCAACAGTATATAAGCATTCCTTTTTTCTGCAACCTCATCAGCATCTGTTATTTTTGGACTTTTTAATAAAAGCCATTCTGACTTTTCACCAGTGTGTGATGGTATCTCGTGATTTTGATTTGCATTTCTCTGATTATTAGTGATATTGAACATTTTTCTTATGTTCATTGGTCACTTATCTGTCCTCTTTTGAGAATTGTCTGTACATGTCCTTTGCCCACTTTTTAATGGAGTTATTTGTTTTTGGCTGGTTGACTTGCTTAAATTCCTTGTAGATTCTGGATATTAGCCCTTTTTCAGATGTATAGTTTGCAAATATTTTCTCCCATTCTTTAGGTTGTCTGTCTTCTCTATGGATAGTTTCCTTTGCTGTGCAGAGGATCTTTAATTAGATCCCACTTGTCAATTTTTGTTTTTGTTTCAATTGCTTTTGAGGACTTAGCATAAATTATTTGCAGTCTGATGTCCTGAAGGGCATTTCCTACGTTTTCTTCTAGCATTGTTATAGTTTGGTGTTTACATTTAGGTCTTTAATCCATCTTGAGTTAATTTTGGTTTATGGTGATAGGGCATCCAGTTTCACAATCCAGGTGCCCATTGACGGTGGATTGGATAAAGAAAGTGGTATGTATACATTGTAGAATAGTACACATCCATGAAAAAAAGAAAAAAAAATGTGTCCTTTGCAGCAACATGGATGTAGCTGAAGGCCATTATCCTAAGCAAATTAGCACAGAAACAGAAAACCAAATACCACATGTTCTAAGTGGGAGCTAAACATTGGATATACATGAACATAAAGATGGGAACAATAGACATTGAAGACTACTAAAGGGGGGAGGTGCAGAAGAGGGGAGCATGAGTTGAAAAATTACCTATTGCATATTATGCTTACTAACTGAGTGATAGGATCATTCATATCCTGCACCTCAGCACCATGAAATATGCCCATGTAACAAACCTGCATATGTACTCCCTGAATCTAAAAGTTGAAATTTTTAAAAAATGTGTTAAGAAGGTACATCTCATGCTCAGTGTTTGTTCCACAATAAAATTCTTAAAAGATGTTTAAGCTCTATCACTGGTCTTGTGTAATGCACATCACCATCAATCTTCTGAAAGTACTTAGCTCTAAACACTTTGTATTTTATAGGCTTTCTTGCTAGGCCCTGTATTAAGAAAATCTTCATCCTTTACAGCGAATTTGTTGAACATGCCTAGGTCTTAATGGAATTTCTCTTTAGACTACCTTCTGGAACTTTTCCTAATTCTTCCCATGTCTCTCTGGCCTAAATATATCTGTTTCAGTGTCTTAGCTCTCGGTGGTAGCACAAAAGCAGCTCAATCATTGTTCTTCATTCAGATCTTCAAATACTATTTTTCCTTTGGCCTTCATAAAATGCTTTGCTGGTTTTACTCACATGTTTCAGACTGCTTCATTTTGGTCTCCTTTATAGGCTTAGAGACCTTTTCTTTCAACATCGAAGCTCTTCAAGTCCCAGTCTTGCTTTACTTCTCATTTTACATTCTTTCCTTAGTTTACCTCATCCATACCAACAGTTTTAAATAACATCTATATGCAGCTGACTCTTACATTTTTATCTCAGCTGTGACCTTCTCTCACATATCAAAATGTAAATGTCTGCTTGATTCCTTTAGTTAGATGTCTCAAAGGCCCTCCAAATTCACACTCTTTTCCAGTATTGCATATTTTAGTAAATTTGTATCACGATTAACCTAGTTCTGAAAACCTGAACTACATCAAATTTATGCTTGGTGCCTCCCTTTCCCTTATTTTCCTCCAAGTCTATTCCTAAGTGCACAAATATCTTATCATAAATATCGGTCATATTTTATCCACTTCTCTCCATATTCACATGCTTTGGCCAGACCATCATCATCTGTTGCCTGGCTTACTACAATAGACTTCTAACTTCATTCACAGTCTTCTTTTTACCTTTTTCCCCATTTGAGATGATACATTTGACTGCAGATTTATGCTAAACTAGATTTACGCTTTACTAGATTTGTATTCTCTGAAAAGTAGAGAGCAGGCTTATTTGTTTCATTATGGTAACTCCAGTGTCTACCAATGTGTGGGGCATAACAAGGACTCAATAAATATTTGTAAAATAAAGACTGAATGGAATTGAGAATTTAAAACAGTGGAAATAATAAAATTTAAGTTACACGTTTTTTAAATTTACAAACTCATGTTTGAGAGATTGAAGATTTGAATCAACTTGTATTTATTAGAAAAATTAAGGGAACAAACAAACCAATTATTAACTTCCCACAAGCTAAAGAATATAAGAGTAAAATTTTTCCTGAATATTCATTTTAGTAGGCAGAGTTGGTTTGCTTACTTTTTAACAGGTTTATTGAGCTACAGTTCACACGTGTTACAATTCATTTGTTTGAATTTGACAATTCCAGGATTTTTGGCCTCTTAACAGCATTGTGACCATCTCCACCTTAAGCTCTAAGCAACCACTAATCTACATTCTGTCTCTGTAGATTTTCCCATTCTGGATATTTGATATGAATAATAGCATATATTAGATTGGTGTAAAAGTAATTGAGGTTTTTACCATTATTTTCAATGACAAAAACTTCAATTTAATAATATGTAATATTTTGTGACTGGCTTCTTTCATTTACATAATATTTTCAAGGTTAATTGACATGTTAACTTGTATGAGTGCTACATTTTTTAATTGCTGAATAATGTTTCATTGCATGTATGTGTCACATTTTGTTTATCCATTGATCAGGTGATATTTAGGTTGTTTCTACTTTTTGCTATTATAAATACTACTACTATATATATTTGTCAACAAATACTGCATGGCCATATATTTTATCTTCAGAATATACGTAGGAGAGGAATTTCTGGGCCATATGGTAACTCTGTGTTTAACATTTTGAGGAACTGCTGATATGGTTTATTTCTGTGTCCCCACCCAAATCTCATGTTGAATTGTAATACCCAATGTTGGAGGTGGCATCTGGCGAGAGGTGATTGGATCATGGGGCTGGTTTCAAATGGTTTAGCACCATCCCCCTAGTGCTGTTTCATTATAGAATTTTCACAGAATTTGGTTGTTTAAAAGTGTGCAGCACCTCCTCTTTCATTCTCTCACTCTTTCTGGCCATGTGAAGATATCTGCATCCCCTTTACCTTTTCCCATGATTGTAAGTTCCCTGGGGCCTCCCTAGTCATGCTTTTTGGATAGCCTGAAAAACCATGAGTCAATTAAACCTCCTTTTTTTTTTAATAAATTACCCAGTCTGAGGTATTTCTTTATAGCAGTGTGAGAATAGACTAATACAGAAAATTGGTACTGGGAGTGAACCATTGCAATAAAGATACCTGAAAATGTGGAAATAACTTTGGAAATGGATAATGGTGAGAGCTTGGAACAATTTGGAGAGCTCAGAAGAAGATAGAAAGATGAGGAAAAGTCTGGAACTTTACAGAGACTTATTGAATGGTTGTTATTAAAATGCTGAGAGTGATATGGACAGTGAAGTCCAGACTGAGGCCTCAGATGGCAAAGAGGAACTTATTGAGAACTGGAGGAAAGGTCACTCTTGATATATGTTAGCAAAGAGACTGGTGCCATTGTGCCCCTGTTCTAAGGATCTGGGAACTTTGAACTTGAGAGAGATGATTTAGGATATCTGGTGGAAGAAAGTTTTAAGCAGCAAAGCTTTCAAGATATGGTCTGGCTGCTTTTAAAAGCCTATGCTAATTTGCATAAACAAAGTATTGAAATGAAACTGGAACTTATATTTGAAGGGGAAGAGAACATAAAAGTTTAAAAAATTTGTAAATGAGCCATGTGGGAGAAAAAAGACACTTAATTTTTGGGGGTAGAAGCTCAAGCCACCTGTGTAAATTTACATAAGTAAAAAGGAGCTGAATATTAATAGCCAAGGCAATGGGGAAAATGCCTCCAAAGCATTTCAGAAATCTTCACAGTAGCCCTTACCATCATAGGCCTGGAGGCTTAGGAGGGAACAATGGTTTCACGGGCCAGTCCCAGGGCCCTGCTCCTCTGTGCAGCCACAGGACATGGTGTCCTGCATCACAGCCACTCCAGCTCCAGCCATGGCTAAAATGGGCCAAGGTACAACTTGGGCCATTGCTTCAGAGGATGTAAGCCCCCAACCTTGGTGGCCTCCCCATGGTATTAAGCCTGCAGGTGTGCAAGTGCAAAAGCTGAGGCTTGAGAGCTTCTGCCTAGATTTCAGAGGATGTATGGAAATACCTGGATGTCGAGGCAGAAGTCTGCTGCAGTGGTGGAGTTCTTATGGAGAACCTGCACTACAGCAATGCAGAGTGGATATGTGTGGTTGGAGTTCCCACACAGAGTCCCCACTGGGGCACTGCCTAGTGGAGATGCAGAAGAGGGCCACCATCCTCCAGATACCAGAATGTTAGATCCACTGACAGGTGCCATGTCCTGAGCCTACACAGATCAGCTTTCACCTTGTGCCTGGAAAAGTCACAGGCACTCAGAGCCAACCCTTGAGAGCAGCCATAGGAGCTAAGCCTGCAAAGCCACAGGGCAGAGCTGCCCAAGGCCCCAGGATCCCACCCCATTTATTCAGTGTGGTCTAAACGTGAGACTCCATGGACTCAATGTGAATGTGAAGGGCTGCTGCTAGCCAACATGATATTTTTATGTGAAAAACTGAAAAATTTATCTTCTCTGTAGTTACAGTTCTTCATCAGGGTGTTTGGCTTGGTGACTTCTAGCACTCCCCTTACTCTCTTAGCTGGGCTCACTTACGCAATTGCTGATGGCAGCCCTGTCCAGGTACCATAAAATGCAGAGTGCATACTGGCACCTGGGGAATATAAATGGAAAAAGGGGGCTATGAACTTATAGGGATTCAGGCTAGATTTCCATAAGATAATTGGTCACTTGACATACCACTGTGTAATACAGGCACCCTAGCTTTTGTCATTTATTTTCTGTACCGTGCAGAATAAAGCAAACTTTATTGTTACAGTCAATCACTTTACAAAGCTTTGCAGAGAAAGGAAAATGCAAGAGCGGTGGGTGTGCATATGTGAAGTGAAGTGCCTAGGATAGAAAGGTTTACGGGTTTTTGTAAAAACAAGAAAAAGTAAGAAAGCAAGAAAGAGAGATAGTAAATTCATATAGTGATGTTTTATAATATTTTCACATGTATTAAGCTATTTCAAACACACTCTTCTCTATTCTGCTTTGGTGATATCAGGCTGAGACTCTGCAAGTCACATTTCTCCTTTGCCAGCTTGGTGTCTATTATGGTTTACCAAGAAAGAATGTAGAAGGAGACTACCAGGTTGGGGAAGAAAGAAGGGACTCGCTTCTTCCTGTTTGCCTTTTTTCCATTCCATTAGAATCAGTCAATTCTAGCAGTGTTTCTAACACTCACAAGCCAGCCTTACTATGCTCCTCAGAGGCATTAACACTAGCCAGCCACAGGACTAGCTGAGGGGCAAAGTCCCAGCTCTGTAGCACTGCAGGCCCAGAATCTACCACCAGCAAAGCAGCGCCTTTTCTAGCAGGTTGCAGTCCCAGCTGTATGGAACTGCTTTTCCAAGTTTCTACATTTTAGTTATTCCAGTATCTACTCTTTGTGCTTTCAGCTTTAGGAGTAGAAGCTGCTTCTTGCACTTGCCATCCTCAGGATCCCTTATTCTTTCATTATCTTTTTGATTTTTTAATAACTAATAATTTGCATTTTTATATTAAAATCTCTGTTAAAATAACTATTGTGGTTTCTGTCTCCTGATTAGATCCTGACAGATACATGTGTAGAACTCCTTACTTATTAAACCAGCTATTTCCACCTTTATTTTGACCTTAAGCAGAAAAACACCCCCAAACATCAAGGCAATGTAGGAAGGAAAATAACAGGGAAGGGAGTCCTAAGCTTCTCTGCTTCCTAGGCTGTGAGGTATGAAGGAAGAAGATCTCATTGACCTCACCTTTGCTCTACCAGCAACCTGAAATAACAATTGGAATCTTGATTTTAATGACCTCACCTCTAAATCAATCAGCAGTTGAGATCAAATGTTGAAACTGGAAAAAATATACAAGCTCTCAGCATGCACATAAAAGTTTTTCCTTTTTGAGAGCTAATGTTCCCATTTTCCAACTACTTAAACGTGGAACTGCAGTGAGTGGGATCAATTGCTTTGTATTCAGTGCACAACAAATATTTGATAAATAGGGAAATAAACTTCATAGAGTCTTTTCTCTACATTGTATTAAACATGAGATTTTTAGTTCTGCATTATATAGTAAGACAGACACACACACAAAACATCAGGACTGAAGCAATGGCTGTTTTATTCTAAGAACCATTCAGGATGATGTGGATCCCATTCTGTTCTATACAGAGAAAGAGATGTGTGTTTGTGAAGAGGAAGAGGCTTAGGAGGGGATGTCAGTCCAGACTCTCTTGAAAACTCTGAGGTATTGAGCTATCATTATTGCAGTATACTTCAAATGCTAGGTACTACAGACTGCACACCAAGATAAGAAGTTACAACATTTGATGGATTTTCAGGGCCTAATTGATGGCACTGCTGAGAATGCCTTAGGTGATTCTTGTGCTGAAGAGGCTTTTCATGCTGGGGAGATGTGTGTGTGTACACACACACACACACATACCACCCTCACTAGTTGGTTTGTTTATTGGTAAAGATTTCTTTATCTTGTGTTTTTATCTTTACGTTCTGGCAACTGTCAGGTAAAACTTAGAAGACAGCCAACTTGGGAAAAGAGATAGGAGTTTTCAGTTCCTAGGTGAAACGAAATTAAGGAGAGAAAGAGAGCAAAGTAACCTGAATTAGAAAAATATGGTATATTACTATGGATGTCATCAAGACTCTGAGAAGTATTATTTAAGTGAAATGTATTTTTGAGCATCAGAAATATAAAATAGTAAATGCAAAAAGGGCACTATTTGTTGTTCAGTTGGTTTTTAAGGACTCTGGGTTGGAGTTCAGGCTGTCCTAGAAGAGGGTCAGTAATATCTTCTATCCAATCACTATCCAAATACAGTAATGGCACTGTTCCTTGTCTTAGTGCCAGTGGAACATTTCTAGAGACCATTTCTAGGCTTTAGAAAAAACCACTTGCATCTTAATGTGCAAGCACAGTTGTCTTTCAAAATAGTAAATCTACTAGGCAGGAAAGTTATCCACCCACTTGAATCATGGAGAAGAAGATCTGACAGAAACAGCTACTACGAATAAAAGAGGAAGAAAAAATAACTTGCTAGACATTTTTAAAACTTTGTGGATTTATGACGGCCGTGTTGTTTCATATAACGATCTCTGTCAAATTTTCTTCTTTTAAATCATTTTGAAAAATTTAATAGGAGGTCACTGGGTATATTTTTATTTGTGATATCAGAAAATGATCAAAATGAGTGGAATATAACCATGTCATTTAAGGTTTGGGATTACAGGTAAGGTTACTCATATGATGCTCTGATGTTGTTACTGTAATAGGTGATGGATCTTTGATTCATTTCTTGATATATACTGAGCACCTACCATGCACCATTCTGTGCTTAGTGGTGGGGATATAGAGATGGAAAACTGTCTTGATGAATTTTAGCTTGATGCAGAGATCCTTTTTAAAACATACATTCTAACAATGATGTAATGTGATAAAATCACAGTGTGATGTATGAGGCCAAGAACTGGACATGTAGGTGAGGGGAAGAGATGGTTAATTATGAAAGAATCTGGGGAAAACGATGCTTGAACCAAAGGGTAGACTTTGGGAGATGAGACAGAAGAGGGGAGTAAGCAGTAAGTGGGATCAAAGCAGTTTCTCTTGGTTTAACCCTGTAGCGTTTTCCTCCTTTTGCACTTACAACTGATTGAATTTATAGCTTCCTTCTGCTCCTTCCCTTCTTACTGTCAGACTTGCTCTCCCCTGAACTGAGATATCCATTTTAAGTTCACTGGAGAGCGCCATGTACACCTCACCTCTGTCCAGACAGGCAAATTTCCTTATGGCAAGATGCTATGTGATGTCTGTAGAAACAGTTCATAGCAAAATGTCTTTCAGAAGTTTCTTGAGCCCTCTTGAAAAAAGATGCACTGGAAATTAAGACATGTCCTTAGACACAGTGATTCCATTTTCACTTCCTACGTAAATCAGGACACATGAATTTTACACACACACACCCCAAACTATAAATGATGTATGTCTGCTATGGCTTCTCTGCATCTTCCCCACCCCCATCCTTCAGCTAGAATAATCGTTTTTTCAGAAGGGTTCTTTGGTTTCAGGGGCATTGAATATCGAGGTTGAGGAAATGGGGTGAAGAACAAAACACACATGTTAGGGCAGAGGGAGTACTTTAGAGGAGAGTTGTAAAGAACTCCCACTTTTATAATAAAATAAATATCTACACATATCTAATGTAGATGGAAAGAAATGTCTACTCATGTACATTTATGAAGTTTCTTTAAAAATTATATTTGTAAAATGCATATATACACACATAAAAATAAGCCTAGAAAGATACCCTACATACTGTTAGCTTTTATTCTGAGGAATAAAATTGAGGTGGGGGCTGAGTTTTTCATTTTACTTTGTACATTTTTACAACAAGCATTTATTAACTCAGTAATTTAATAAAACCAATACTTTCTTAAAAACAAAAGCACAGATTTACAGCATTAAAAACAATTCATGGTATTCTTTTTACCTCCACAAAATATCAGAGATGCCTAGAGCTGAAAGGGAGCCCAAGAGACCACCAGCCCAGATAAAGCTGTGTCTAGTCCATCCAGCAGATGGTTGCACATTCTCTACTTTATGTTTCCGGGAAAGGAGACATTCCCATGGTAGTGTATTCTTGGGTTCAATTATCCTTCCTCTCTTGAAATTTCTACTTCTGAAAAAATCAATTCCCAAAGCTAAGAGACATTGTTAGTAAAGGATTATTTTTAGTTATTATTCTGAAGCATATGAATTGAATGAAGAAGGGTAAAAGATTAAAATACCTGACACATGTGCCAAGCAGAAATTATCTCTTGAAGGACTTCCAAGTGACCCAGTATATGTCATAGTATCTGAGACATTAGTGAGCCCTAGAGGGGAGAGCCTGACAGTGAACTGGACAGGTTTCTACTATGACTTAAAGCAGAGAACTCCAGAGTCTTGACTTAGTTCTTTCATATTGTGGATGGCTGCAAATTCTAGCATCTATCACACACAGTGAAATTAAAGGCAGTCAGTAATTCCAATCTAAGAAATCTTCTTCATAAATAAGTTAGAAAACTTCAGAATCTTACAACTCCAGAAAAAAAAAAAGAAAGAAAACGGATCAAATTTCCTAAATGTAATCTTAAAGACTAGCTTCTAGGATCTTTTTCTACTTCCATCAATATCTGGAAAATATTTTGGGGCATTTTCTGCCCAGAGAATAACATTCCAGGATAGCCATTTCTAGAGAATAGATTGCCATATCCAAGAAAGAAGTGATGGTTTAAAGATGAAATGAGATCCCAAACCATGGGGTCATTTTAGAGTTGATCTTGACAAACTTTACACCCATTCAGATGGAAGTTCTCTTTCTGGTTATTTGAAGAAAAATGGCAGTATCTGAGATGTCTTGCTAAACTTTTGATTTTGTAGCAGATAAAAACAACTCTCAATCATGTAGCCTCAGGAATTGTTAAATCACATCCACTTTAAAGAATATTATTTGCTAATATTGTGTTTAGATTGGGAACTACTTCAGAAGCATTAAAATGGACATTACCAGTTCCTCCTCACCTTGGTAACTTAATTTAAATCTATACGTTAGGTAAATAATTCCTATCCAATGTGCATGCAAACCTCTCATCATTGAAGACACCAAAGATAGAGTTATTTTCCATTCAATTTTCAGGTATAATAAAACAAGTCCTACTTAACGAAATGCATCAAGTGTTCACTTTTATGGATTTAAGGAAACACAGTTTTACTTTCCTTTCGAGTATTGATTATCCCATCAGTATTATAACCCAGTATTACATATTTCATCTGGCAAAGCAAAAATGACGTAATATTGCTTCATATTCCAAGTAGAGAAATAAAATCATAAGCCTTGAGGCTTAGGAAAAGAATTGTAACTGACACTTGAGGTTGGAAGCCTATGAAGTTGGATCCTTAGTTTTTACAAATCCAGATGTTATATTCTCGGTCAGGCGATAAATGGTGAGGTCAAACAATTAGCCAATAAAGCATTAGGAGTGTTGCTTAGGAAGAACCAGCAAAATCCTCCCAATATTTTTAATTCAATATAAAACTATTCTCCTTGCTTATTCACTGGTCCAGTGATTCTCAACGGGGAGATGGGGAACAATTTTGCCCTATAGGGGACATCTGGTAATACCTGGAGACATATTTTGTGTCACAATTGGGGAAGGAATGCGACTGCTATCTTGGAGGTGGAGGTTAGGAACGAACACGCCAAGGCATGCCAGACAGCACCCACCTTCCCAACAAATAATTAACTGTCCAGCACAAAATATCAATGTTGCTCAGGTTGGAAGGCTTACACTCCTACACTAATGGTGGCACATGTGCCAAGCAATGATGGTTTTGTTCCTTGAAAAGTTCAAGGCCTTTCCACTTGCTGTTCCCTATCCAGGAAAGGCTCATCACTTGGCTCTTGACGTCACACCCACCTTCTCTGCTCAAATGTCACCAAATCTCTGCCCCAGATTCCACACCCCAAACCCCCAATTCCAGTCCCTCTCTACATCACCGTTTTTTTCTTCATGGCATATACTATTTATCACTTGTCTTACTTGTTCACCTCTATATCTGTTGTGAATAGAACCTTGCCACATAATAAGCTCTCAAGAAGCATTTGCAGTCAGAGTGAATATATACATGCTTATATTCATTCACATTCACACCTGAAATTAGTTTGCAAAGTCTTTATCCAGGAGCAATACTTATAGCTAATATTTATTGCACACTTGCTATGAGATACACATTCTTCTAAGAGCTTTGCATGGATTATCTCATTTAATCCTTACAACGACTGAATAAGGTAAGCACTGTAACAATTCCCATTTCATCAATGAAGAAACTGAAAGTGAGATAACTTACCAAGGTCACATGCTTAGTATGTACATAGGCAGATTCCACCCAGAGTTTGTGCTCTTAACCAGGAAGACTGATCAAGTTCCTTCTTATGAAGTATCAACCAAACTTTGTTTAAGGGACACATCTAGCTTTCCGTAGGGGTGACCAATGCCATAATCCTATGAATTTTATTCAGTTCATTTCAGTTCAAAAGAAATTTATTGACTGTCTTGCAGGTGCCAGTGCTATCCTTGTGCTACTGAGCACTCAATGATAAATGATCCCTCCTTGTAATAAACAGACAGACCCTCATCATTCTCTCTAGTGAATGACACTCCATAACACTGGGTGGTCTCAGAGTGTTCCCGCATTATAAAAAGTTGACCAAACGGAATGCTCCTGCTCTCTCATTTTACCCTAACTGTCACTAACATACACGCATTGTACATATTGTGTGTGGGTTGCTGAAACAGTTTATGTATAATGGAACAACCTAAAGTGCTGAAAGAGCAAAGTTTGCAGTAAAAATAGCTGCCCATGTCTTGGGTCCCTCACATACTTTTTAAATTAAGAAACTTTTCTTTCTCAGTCTCTTATAAATGCAGTTCATAATTACATTGAATAAAGCCACAGGCTGTTATTTAGAAACATAAAACAGGCACACGAACAAATTCACAGCAGGGTAACAATTTTCTTTTTCTTTTAACCTCTTGCAAATGCCAACTCGCCAGTCCCCTAATTGCTGTTTGGAGGAAATAAAGGGGATACAGTTAAAAGACACTGTCTCCGAACTCCTAAGTGTGCTGCTGTCAGGAGCAAGGCGCTGAAACGCACGCAGCCATCTTGGTTGTTTTCTTTTCCCACTGAACTGTTTTGAGGGTCTTTGTCTTCACCCAGGGAACTCCGTTATGCTTTAAAGATCAAACTATTTCCTGACTACTTAAAACATTTTCCCCCAAAAATACATGTGACCACCACATCCTATACAAAGACTCCTGGCAGTTGTGAAGTAGATATTTGAAACAAATATTATCAAATTTCTTTCTCTTTTTCATTTCAAACAAAAGAAACAGATAAATCATAGCTTTCATATGTTACACATACAGTGTATTACTATTGGATCTTCCTTTTCACAGATCATCTATTCCTTCTTCCTACTTTAAAGAGCAAACTGTACTATGTATGTTTGTCTTCTTAAAATTCTTTGGATAAAATATTGCTTTAAAATATCTTTATTGGCTGGGCACAGTGGCTCATGCCTGTAATCCCAGCACTTTGGGAGGCTGAGGTGAGGCAGGAGAATTTGTTGAGGCCGGGAGTTCAAGATCAGCCTGGTCAACATGGCGAGACCCTGTCTCTACCAAAAAAAAAAAAAAAAATTAAAATATGAATTAAAAAGGTAAAATACCTTTATCGCTCCCTGTCTACAATATCTAAGAACTTTTACTATCAGAAAGCTGAGTCTTTTTTAAAGATGAAATTATTCTCTTGCTATTTAATGCAACTTCTCTCTCCTGGGAGAAGATGAAAAATATAAAAATTTCTTTTAGTGAAGCACCTTCAATTGACAGCAACAAAAATTTTTGAAATGCTTCAGTTGTTTACAGAAGACTTTCACTTACATTATCTTATTGGACAGTCAAAATATCTCATCTCCTTTTAGACGTGAGGAAGTTGATATTCACAGAGGGCAAGGCCATGTAGCTATATGAGAAGAACACGAATTCAATCTCAGTTATTCTGGCTCTTTCTCTTTAGAAAAAAAAAGAAAGAAAGAGGAAAGAGACTGTCTTTCATTTGTTTTAATAGGTAATATTATAGCATCATATTCTCATTTCCAGAGGCCTTTTTGAAATTTTGCCAAATACTTCACATTTCTTAAATGATGCAGAGATTATACTGAACATCGCTGAGGGTGATAGATGATAAAGGCATACATTTTATACTCCTCAATGTGTGTGGTGTGGTTTTTAGCTAACAGTATATTAGTGCTATAAAATGGCAGAACTGATAATCATCTGTTTTCTGCTACCAATTAGTCATGTAAGCTTGGCAAAGCACCTCACTCTTGGGTCATCCCCTGAGAACTGACGAGGGAAGTTTGGAGTCATTGGTTGTAAGACGTGACAGCAGACTTAGAGACCCTGCAGGCCCATTTATGGGCCTGATTGCCAATCAATAAAGACCTATTAGATTTCACCTAATTTGAATTATGCATCTTAGGCCTGGAAAAAGTGAAAAGTTTGACCAAAGTCACATAGCAAAAAGAATATGGAATTTTGACTCCTGGTTCCTGGTTCATACCCTACAGTCATATCATCTGATCGCTAACAATACATTTTCCTTTTTAAAGGAAATTTTCCTTTTCAAAAAATTTCCTTTAAAAAGGAAAGAGTGTTCTTAGCAGACGATATGTTTATTAAATGCTATCTATGACTATTTAATGTTATGTGTTTAGCTAGCCATTCTCTAAATTGTAGTCTGCTTATTTTTTTTTCTTTAAATGTCTTGCCCAATACTTGTTGGTAATGAGCTCTCTAATGCTTACTCAGACTGCAGCTTTATGCTGATACTTTTTTCTTTTTAATTTTTGAGGTACAAGTCATTTCATCTACTCTAGAACTAATGGTAAATTCCAGACTGATTTCTACTTTTCCAGAGATAAGAAAAACCTCTGTTAAAGTCTTAAGCCACTTTATTGTTAAGAGGAGGCCTAAAAAAATACTAAACAGAGTAGGTTTATCCCAATTTTTAGTATTATAAGACATTTGATGAAAAGCCACACATTGTCCTTTCCATTTTTTTCATCCATTCAGCAATATACTGTAGTGATTAGGAGGCTGGTTCAAATCTACTGCTTTCCTTCAGCTTAAGCTTGTGCAAATCATTTACTAAACCTAAGCCTCAACTTCCTAATCTGTAAAATTGAGACTATTAGTAGTGCCTAATTATGGGGCAGGTTATGAGGCAAAAGAGAAATAATGCATATGATACAGTTTGGGTGTTTGCCCCCTTCACATCTCATGTTGAAATGTGATCCCCAATGTTGGAGATGGGGCCTGGTGGGGGGTGCTTGGGTCGTGGGCCTGGACTCCTCATGAATGACTTGATGCCTTACTGGTAATAATGAATAAGTTTTCACTCCATGAATTGTCAGGAAATCTAATTTTTAAAAAGGGTCAGCTGGGAGCAGAAGCACATGCCTGCAATTCCAGCACTTTGGGAGGCCACAGTGGGAGGATTACTTAAGTACTGGATTTGAATACCAGCCTGGATAATATAGCAATACTCCATCTCTCTGAAAATTAAAAAATCAGCCAGGCATCATGCCATGGATTTAAGATCCTAGATGCTCAGGAGGCTGATATGGGAGGATCACTTGAGCCCAGGAGGCCAAGGCTGCGTGCATTGAAAATCATGACCACACAACTGCCCTCTAGCCGCGGCAACAGAGAGCAATTCTGTCTCAAAAAAAAAAAAAAAAAAAGTCTGAAACCTACCTCCCTCCTATCTTATTCCCTCTCTCACTATGTGACATACCTGCTCCCCCTCTGCCTTCAGTCATTAATAAAAGCTTCCTGAGGTCTCACCAGAAGCTGAGCAGATGCTAGTGCCATGCTTACACAGCTTGCAGAGCCATAAGCCAAATAAACGTTTTTCTTTATAAATTATCCAGTCTCAGGCATTCCCATATAGCAGTACAAAATGGACAAACACAGCATGCAAAACACTCATCATATAGAAATTTTCACAGTAATTACTCAGCAAATATTGACGATTTTATGAATAAAAATATTTATAAGGTACCTTTTATAAGCCTTGTGCTATGCTAGGCACTTAGAGTACAACTGTGTTCAATATGAAAAATACTATTCTCTGCCCTGGAAGAATACATAGTCTGCCATCAAAGACAGGTATGAAGTCATGATTGCAACAAAGAGATATAAGTCCTATGATTAAAAATGTTACCAGGCCCCAAGGTGACAAAGAAAGATGACTATATGGCTCTAGGAGAGTCAGAGAAGTCTTGAAGGGAGAATAGCATTGGTCAGGCAGAGAGGAAAGAAGTGACGATCAAGGAGCAATGAGGGGTCAGAGCAAGGGATTGTAGAAGGAAGTAATGGGACATCAAACTGGAACTGGTGTGTTGGGGCAAGGTTGTAAAGGGTGTTGAGGACATGTTCATAAGGTATTTAGGAGACTTTTATTTTGGATAACAGTAAGCTCATTAAACAGAGAAGTAACATAATCTAATGTGGTTTTAGAAAGATGACTCTAGCTGGGTGGAAAGTGCACTAGAAAAGGAAAAGACAAGTGACAGGGAAATGAGTTCAGAGGCTTTTGTCATGGTTCAGGCAGGAAATGCAGCAGCCTGGACTGCAGAATTGACCGTGAGTGGGAAGGGAAGAGCGTGTGGACTGGAGATTGTAACAAGAAGTACAAAACGTAGCAGCAACTACAGTGGATGCTGCAGGTTAGAGACCTCTTTAACTATACCCACAGTATCAGAGGTCCCCAAAAGATGCACTAGTATGCTTTAATTTAAAACTACTATGATTGTGCAAGAGTAAAAAGCTTAGATTATGTGCAACTTTTTTTTCAGTGAAAAGCCTCAATAGGTACTTTAACTTTCTCAGCCACTCCCAGGAGTTTTCTAAAAGGTAACATTGAATGGATCTCCTCATGTCTTAATGACTTAATTCCCATCACTTTCCCAAGCTAGGTTAAATTATTCTTCCTTATATATTTACAGAGTCCTGAGCATGTCTCACATCCAAGCCACATTTGGGTGAGGGCAGGAATTCCCTGTTGCTCATCATTTTAGTCCCAGTGCCTGGCATGTAGAGGTGCTCTAAAAGTTCATGGAAAAATAGAATTAAAAGATAAAAAGACAAAATATAAACATTATTTCTCAACATAACCCCCACCATCAAGTTCAAGGCAGTTTTGTAAACAATGATACCCAGCAATTGAATCCTGGGAATTTACAATGTCAATGAAATCCTTTTTACATTATTAACTGAAGAAAAATGGTGTGCTCTTTACACACTTGTTAAGTTTAGGAAATATATGGAATTCAGAAAGGGCCAAATCAGGACTATAAGGTGGAGGCCTACTGAGTTCCCCTAGAAACTCTCACAAAATTGTCCTTGTTTGATGAGAGTAGTGAGCAGGAGCATTGACGTGGTAGAGGATGCTCTGGTGAAGCTTTCCTGAGCATTTTTCTTCTAAAGCCTTAGTTGTCTCAAAACACTCTCATATTAAACGGAAGTCATTGTTCCTTGGTGCTTCAGAACACCCACAAGTGAAATGCAGTAAGTATCCAAAAAATCTGCTGCCATTACCTCTGCTCTTGACTGGCTTACTTTTGCCTTGACTGGCCCACTTCCTCCTCTTGGTAGCCATTACTTTGATTGTGCTTTGCCTTCAGGATTGTACTGGTAAAGCCATGTGTCATCTCCTGTTACAGTTCCTCCAAGAAATACTTCAGGATCTTGATTCCACATGTTGAAAATTTCCATTGAAAGCTCTGTTCTTGTCTGCAACTGATCTGGGCAAAACTGTTTTGGTACCCATTGACTGGAAAGTTTGCTCAAACATAATTGTACTGTCAGCATTGTTTAACCTGAACCAGTTGAGATGTCTATAGTGTTGACTATTGCTTGTGCTGTTGATTGTAGGTGCCCTTTGATTGAGGTACAGACAAGGCAAATTTTTTCCTTGCAAATTAGTGTAGATAGTCTGCTGCTGTGGGTTTCATCTTCAGTGTCTTAACATCCCTTCTTAAACGATCCCTTTGTAAACTGCTTATTTCTTTGAAGCATTGTCTCCATGAACTTTTTGTAAACTATCAATGATTTCATCATTTTTTCACTCAACTTCATCATAAATTTGGTGTTTGCTCATGCTTCAATTTTAGCAGAATTCATGATGCTCAGACAGGGGCTCTTTTCAAACTTGTCTTATCCTTCTTAGTGCCTCTAACTAGATCCTGTTCAGACATGTTATAACAACTTAGTACAAGTTTATCTTGGTACAGAAATATTTTGAAATTCTTGCATAGTTTTTTCATAATATGTGTTTTTCCTAAGCTTTTAGAAAAAAAAAAAAGAAAACCCTTGGTATAAATGAACATAGAGAATAAATGGAGGAAACAAAGTACTATTTAGAAAGATATCAGAAAGAGCCATGCCTGATATAGCCTCTTAATACATTTTTTCATCCTTTGCATGTAAATGTACACTTCATTATATGAACAACAGAGATACACTGAATTTAGATTGCAGGCTCAAGTTATTCTCAAATCATCCCTTCAATACAGTGAAAAAAAAAAAACAAAAAACATGGTTTCTGGAATCAGTTATATCTGTGTTAAGATTTGTCTTGCCAGATACTATTAGTTAATTAGCTCTGAGACTCAGTTTTCTTATCCACAATGTGTAAATAAATAGTGACTACATCACAGGGCTGAAAAAAGATTAGCTTATATATTAGACAATAGAGTATATACCAGGTGATCTATACATGGTATCTGATTTTTTTTAGGGACTGTTAATGGTTTCTAATGAGATGAAAAGTTTAAAAACCTTAAAAACAACTAAGAGGTAAAAATTTATGATGGCATTTTTCTGAGTAATGAGGAAACCTCACCAGTGAGAACAAAAGTTTTCACAAAAGAGTACAATTTTTTTAATCAAAATTACTTCCTGCAGTCACCTAATAAAACAAATAACAAAAGAGAGAAAATATTTCTCACTAAGGCACTAACAACTTGAAATATTCTGAATATTATTTTATAGTTGAGGAGGCAAAGCTTTGACAAAATGACAAAAGAATGCCTAATAGCTTAGAAGTTGTAAAACTACTTCCCTTGATTGAAAAAAAAAAAAGGCTAAGAACTACTTTGGGTTCAACAACACTTCTTAATGGGTTAGCAATTTATTAATTATATCAGCATACCTGAAATTTGAAAAATAATAAGCCTGTTGACAATATTAGGTAGGCATATGGAATTGAAGTTCTGTAGTGTCTAAGAACCTCTTAGTCTCTTCTGCTGACAAGTTGAGATCACTGATGTGGATTAAATAAGTAGTGAAGGAATTCAGGGCATATTTAAAGGATAAATACTAATGTTTGTACATGCTTTTGCATATGCTTTTGTACATTTTAATCAGGGAATTTTTGTTGGATAATCTGGAGTAGGACAAAATAGGAATAAGACACTTGGATCATTTTTCTTTTCTTAAACTGTTCTTAGTCTACTGTGTACATTATACAATATCTAATCTTTTATGACCTGCCTTATATTTCATATATATTTTTTCATACATATAATTCATACTTTTTACAAAATATATTTATTGTAGGCTTATCTAAACAACATAGTTGAAAGGTATTTGTTGGCAGAAAAAAACACATAGACTACTTTGTGGGTACCATCTTTTATTTCTTTTATATCTCAAAACTTTTGGGCAAGTGTGGGAATAATAACTAATTGATAGCAAATGGTCTAGTTGGCTTTTTAATGTCATTAACCATTTTAGGAGAGATTTTGATCAGAACACAGTTCTGCTTTGTAATAACGACTGAGTAATTGGCAAAGACAGGGAGAAATCTTATTCATGAGCTATAACTGAGCTTTGGGGTGTGGGAGAAAGAAAGAAAAACTGATGGATATGGGATGTTGGGTCTACATGACCTACAGTCAGCATGGTATCTCTATCCTTTATGCTGATGGCTGCCAAATTAGTCTCCTTCCAGTAATGATTCTCAAGTTAGCTTTAGTTAATGAACTGAGAGAAGCTGCAGGTACCTCTGGCCATTAACTGTTTTTCTTCGTAGCTCTGGTTTCTTACAAGCTTTCTCTCGTCCCAGAATCCAATGGCAGCCACCTAAGGGGCTTGCTGTGAGGCAGACTGCAGTGAGACCAATCCGTGTGGGGCAGCTTCTCACTGGAGAGCCCTTGCCAGAGCCAAAAAGCTCATGCTTTAAGTTTTAATTAAAAAGACAAACGGAACCATTTTTGGGAAAAGTTTGGGTACTTCTGGCCAGGAAGACAGCCATACCCTATGCAGCTCGGTTATCGCGGGCTTCTTTCCATCTGTGTAGTGGGATGCTAAAGGCGATACAGCCATTAGGACTTAGGAACTAAGATGTCGCTCAGTCTCCAAGTAACTTTAACGCAGTGGCTTAAAATGGACAAAGACAAAGGAAACACAAAGAAATGCTGGTATGTTTCCATACAGACATAGAGAAACACAAACATAAAATCCTTCAGAGAGGGGGAAAATAGACCCTGAAAATACCAGGAAAATTTTCTTTTTCATATAAGACCTCAAAACAGAAGTTTGAATTTATGAGATGCCTAGGTCAGCAATTTCCACAGTGTAACTAGGGTCTCACCTTCAAGGCTGATCCTTATAGCTTCAGCCTTCTACAATCAACACTTAGCCTGGTATATAGTAAGCTGTCTATGTATAGTAATTAAATGAATGAATAAATGAACGAAGCAATTAATGAATGAATAAAAATGATATAAAATCTATGGGTCATGGTAGAGGACTTGTACTATTTTACTCCAAAGCAATACAGAATAGAGAGTGCCAGCTTTAGGCTAAGGGCAATGACATTTTATAAATAGCTTCATGGCTCTTGGCTGATGATGGGTTAAATAGTGCAGTTGAATTCATCCAAATTATAGAAAATCACTTATTTAAAATGTTGACACTTATATCCAGTCAAAACCAGCCTGGACATAGAGTTTTCTACTGTATTTAAAATATTTTTAAGGAAGAACCTTCAATGAGCTCCCTCAATAACTGACTCTAATATCTGACCAACTTAGCTGATTACCTGCTTTCCTTTGAAGCTATTTCTCCTTGTTCTGTCCTTTGTGGTAATAGGAAATAGCTAATAACCACCATCTACGCATCCAAAGGTGTTTCAAGGTAAATTATACAAGACACATTTCCTACTTCCAAAGAGCATACAATTTGCCAGAGGAAAAGAAAAAATGTATTAGCTATGCTTGAGTGAGAGAGAGCTGTTTGAGGTAGGGCTGATTAAACAATTCTTTATATAGGGCAGAAGACTACGGTGTACTGTGAGGAGTTCATTGTTTATCAGTAAACCCGACACTACTTCCCAGGCTCTTGCAGAAGAGAAGACCACCTAAGCATCCTAGTTAATAACTGGGAAGGAGAAGAAATGTGTATAATCTTGAAATTTAATTTTTGAAAGAGGAAAACTGCTGTCTTCTTTAAGCCACTGTTATTTGGTCTCTGCTCTAACAATTAAAGAAATATTCAAATTAATTCACATATATCATATGGACTTGAATATACATGTAGATATTTACACAGTCATCTCTCAGTATCTGATATGGTGTGGATGTTTGTCTTTTTCAAGCATCATGTTAATATGCAATTGCCAGTGTTGGAGGTGGCGCCTAGAAGGAGGTATTGAATCATGGGGGCAGATCCCTCACGAATGGTTTAGCACCATCCTCTTGGTGATGAGTAAGTTGTTGTTCTGTTAGTTCATGTGAGATCTGGTTAAGAGCCTAGGACCTTCCCCTTCTCTCTTGCTCCCTCTGTCTTGCTCCCTCTTTTGCCACGTGATACAGCAACTCCCCCCACTCAATTGGCTCCAACTCTGCCTTTTGCCATAACTGTAAGCTTCCTGAGGCCTCACTGCGAGCAGATGCCAGTGCTGTGTTTCCTGTACAGCCTGCATAACCATGAGCCAAAATAAACCTGTTTTCGTTATAAATTACTCAGTCTTGGGCATTTCTTTATAGCAATGCCAAAATACTCATGGAGAATTGGTTCATGAGCTGCCCACAGAATATCAAAATCTATGGATGCCAGAGTTCCTAATATAAAATAGCTAGTATTTGCACGTGACCTATGTATATTCTCTAATATATTTTAAATCATCTCTAGATTGTTTCTCATACCTAATACAATGTAAATGAAATGTAAATAGCTGTTATACTGAGTTGTGTAGGAAATAATGACAAGAAAAAAATGTCTTTACATGTTCAGTAGAGATGTAATTTTTTTACAATGTTTCAGTCCACATCAATAGAATCCCTGGATGTGAAACCCACAGATACAGAGGGCCCATTGTATATTTATTCATATATATCTATTTAACGATATGAATTTAACTGAGCGAAGGAATGACTTGAATCAAGAAATATGTATGTGTGAAAGGGTCGAGCGGAATGTGTTGCCCACAGCTGATACCTAATATTTTTAAGCTTCTCCCTTTTCAGTTTGTGTCTCGATAAAAACAAAGCAATGATAGTTTCTAGAGCCTACTCACACTTGAGCCATTTTCAACTCACAAAATCTATGTTGGGTGGGTTGAGCCACTGGTTTCATTTCTAAGACTAGTCCACAATTTAGGGCCTAACTACTCTTAATCTGGTAGCAGCAGAGTCAGGAACACTGCTAAAATGAAGCATCACTAAGTTCCTCACGAGGATCAAAGCAGCGGCAGTGGGTCCTCATGTGCTAAGGATAAGGAGCCATGCCCACACTCAGAACACAGCAGTGCAAATCGCAGACAGCTAAGCCCAGAAGATGATGATGGAGAGACCACATTGTGATAGGGTGTAAAACCCGTCTCTGGATAGAACCTCAACAGAAAGGCCAAAATTCGTAAGGGGTAGCTAGATAGCAGGGAGGCTAAGACCAGCAAAATGTCCAACCAAGAGGAGACAAAACCCCAGTAAAGTCAGGTGCCAGCCACAAAGCCTCAGTGTAAGTGAGACTGAATGTAATACTGAACTCAGTCTTTGCTTTGGGCGGGAAACTTTCCTAAGTTTCATGTTTGCTCAGGAAGCAAACACTGGATGTGTGGAAACCGTCGGCTGTGGAGGGAAGTATTGAAACAGAACAGGAACAGGGCTGACAGCACTCCAGGCCCAGCCAGAGCTGACATCTGATCTTGCCATGTTCAGTAGTTTCAATCTTTCTTCCTCTAGATAAGATCTAATAAGGGATTTGAGTTTTCCATCTTCTTTTCCCTTTACTAGACCTCTGATGGAGCTATTAATCAGAGTGAAATAGCCATAGGGCAGGCAGCCTTAGAGGAGAATAAATGAAACAGATGGCAAGACTAAGCCACAAACTGGATAAGGCCATTAAGAATCCACTCGTCATCACTATTAAACATTCAAGAGGTAGTTTTTCTGCACATTAACTTGACAGTATAATATGAGTC
The DNA here is from genome assembly GCF_009761245.1 of Sapajus apella. Taxonomy (NCBI): domain Eukaryota; kingdom Metazoa; phylum Chordata; class Mammalia; order Primates; family Cebidae; genus Sapajus; species Sapajus apella. The sequence goes on along the minus strand of NW_022436964.1, from coordinate 24,059,051 downwards.
ACAGCCTTTCTGGGGCTCAGTTTCAATATCTGTAGAATGTGGAGCTTGGACCAGCTCAGCAGTTATTAAAACTGCTCTGAGGAGCCCTGGGATTCTAAGGTGGTCCTTTAGGTCACCTCCAGAAACAAAGGGAAGTTTCAGGCCTTTCACTAGGCCATGCTGCATTTATGCTTGATGCAGTGATGCACAATCAGATTTCTTCTGGGAGAAAAAGAAATCCTGTCACTGAAGTAAAGTTTTTGAATCGTGGCACAAGGCAAATCCTAAGGGCGTTCCTGACTCAAGCAAGCTGGGATTTTGCACTAAACAAGCATTGCACCTCTTGTCTATAGCTTCTTTTCTTTCCAGGTGACAGTGGTAAAGTTAAAGAGGGAGAAAATAGTTTTGGTCCCACTGAAGGGCAATACTATAATATATAGTTAGTATTTATCATAAAAGTAGAAATCTGCTGCTTAAATTTTGATTTTTTGGTAGAAACAATATAAATAACAAGTTAACATTTTAAAGAGATGTCAAATAGATCTTGAAACAGTGCCCAAATTAACCATGTTTATATTTTTCACTTGTACCTGATTATCAGAGCTGTAATTTAAAATTGGCTAATGTAAAATGGTGGTGAGCAGTCCCCGTGGATACAGGGCAGTGGATATTTTAGGAAGTCAGCACACACTTAAAGTTTTGTAAAAATGCAGGAAGGCAATTGAGAATGTCCACACCCTCTCATCTCCACCTCTCACCCACTTCTTTACCCACTTCCCCTATTTCGGCATCTGAGATGGTTGCTGCTTTGAACATCAGCTTAAAAACAAGAATATTTTCATGGAACTCTGGCACGTCTGTGCTTATAATGCATTTAAATATGAAAGAAGATTTTACTTAAAACTTATACATCTTCCATTCATTATTTCATTTTCCATATGTTTACCTAGCACCTAGAATGTTTCAAGCCCTGTGCACCAACATCTACACATACACGACTAAGACATAATCCTTTTCCATCTATGAATACCCAACAGGAGAAGTATTCTGCAATCTAAAAATAACACAAGCTCATTTTTAAAAATCACACACAGTGTTGATAGCAATGAAGAAGAAAGGTCAGCCAGTCATAATTCTCTCTTTCAGAGATAAGTACTTTGATATTTGGCATTTCCTTCCAGACTCGTGTATCTATCTATTAGGATATCTATATAGACATATTATTAAAAATGAGATTCTACTGCACATTGCTCTTTTGCAATCTGGTTTTTCCACGAGGGGTAAATCAAAGGTACTACCAAGATATGTAACTGATTTCAACAGAGCCAACTTTGTCACTGACATCAAAGTCAAAAAGGCTTTCAAAAGCAGATACTTGGGCTTGAAACCTTAGTCAGACTGACTTGAGAAGATGGAGCCAAAGTAACAGAGGACAGATGCACAGTCCTAAGGTAAGATCCAAGGGACAAATCTTCAGCATTGACTCATGCTATGGAGAGCTTAGGCTTGGACTTCTTTTATATCCCTGCTTGTCCCTTTTAAAGCTGACATATTTTTGCACTGCATCTTGACATTCTGACATATAGGAAAATTGTTATCTTTTGGATAATTTATGGATTTATGCTGTTAAGTCAGAAACAACTAGAAAGAAGTAGCTCATACAGTGTAGACCTGGTCCAGAGGCAGTTTTACTGATCTGTAAAATCTAATGGAAAAGAAGATGACTTAATATTTACGAATTAAGAGATTTCAAAAACAAAACAAAACAAAAACAAACTCTGCATTGCTGACTATTCCTGAAAAGGTCAGAATAATGGAGGTTGTAGTCCTGCAATTCTGTATGACAATAATTAGTTGATGCTTTAGGGCAGAGGTTCCCAGATTCTACTGCACAGTACAGAATATACCTATACAGATTTTGAAATTCCTGATGCTTAGTTTGCATCCCAAGCTAATTAAGCCAGAATGTCTGGAGTTGGAACTGTGCATTGGTAATTTTTAAAGATTCCCAGGTGAGGATGGGCATGGTGGCTCACGCCTGTAATCCCAGCACTTTGGGAGGCTGAGGTGGGCATATCACCTGAGGTCAGGAGTTCGGAACCAGCCCAGGCAACATGGTGAAACCCCATCTCTACTAAAAATACAAAAATTAGGCAGGCATGGTGGCACATACCTGTTATCCCAGCCACTTGGGAGGCTGAGGCAGGAGAATCACTTGAACTCAGGAGTCAGAGGTTGCAGTGAGCTGAGATCGTGCCATTGTATTTCAGCTTGGGTGCCAGAGAAAGATTCCATCAAAAAAAAAAAAAAAAAAAAAAAAAGCAAAAACAAAACAAAACAAAATGTCCAGGTGATTCTTAAGGTTCATGTTCTATAGGTAACTCATCTTATGTCAGGCATTATTAGTTGCAAAACTATTGAGGGATGCCGAGAAGCAGTTGCTTTTTTTTTTAGATGAGGCTTGTCTTCTCCTATTTACCACTGACCATTTAACTCTCTTGAGTTTTCTGCTTGTCACCTTTATGAATCTGACCCCAGGTATAACTATTATCCATAATTGCATAAATAAAAGTCATAGAAAATATTCAGCTACACTTACTGTTGGTTTAAGATGAGTTACTAGAAAGTTAGGAGGAAAGTAAACGGGTAAAGAACTTTCATAGTCACGATGTATTTGAGTGCTTTTTATTTTTAGTTACAAAGATGAATCATGACATTATCAGTCTCTAATATCAGCTCAGTTTGCTATTCCACATACAACAAACCGAAGAGTAATCCATTTAATATGTTTTTTTCTTTTCTCAGCATGGGTCTAAACAAGTTCTATTGCACAGCACTGATCAAAAGTGGCAAACGTCATTATCCTTGGCAGATTACCAGGAGTACTGCAATTAACAGCAACATGAATAAAACTATTTTATGGACTCCAGAGTAAATGCGGCTTGATGAAGGGAAAACATATTCATCTTGCCACAAATTAACCTAATGTTAGAACTCCTCACATTGAATACCACTTTAAGGTTATTGAGAACTGCTGTGGAAAGGCAAATGGAAACAAGAAATAAAATAAACTGTCACCTAGCAAGCTCTACTTCTATGAGTTCATTATCAAACAGTATTTATTTAGTACCCCTTTGCACAGAGCTTTGAGCACGGGTGTAAGTAAAGAGAGAGAATACCCATCTTTTAACACTTATGTAATACAGGAAATGAGTCCGTCCGTGTGGCAATTTAGACTATAAAGACTATATGAATAAAAACTAGATTAAATTATGAAAAAAAGACAAGATAATTACTAACCATTGCCCAAATACAGATTATGAAACTTACAAGAATCATTGTATAAAATATCTCTTTCTTTTGAAATGTCGATTACCTTCGGAATTTGTGTAGTAGGTAAATGCAAATAATTTAAATAAAATATACTTGCAAGGCAAGATCTGACGATATCTGGAAGAGAGGACTATGAACTGTAGCGGAAAAAGGGGGTAATCCCTTTTCTCCTCATTGTAAAGGGTCATTGCCAACACCCCTATAATAAAAAAGCAGGTTAACATAGGAAACGCATAACAGATTACTATTATATGCACATGTGTACACATGCACATGGGAGTCATACAAAATACAAGCTCAAAAAGGGGCCAGAGGGTTGAGGCTTAAATGCCTTCTTCATAGGGGAAAGGGACCTGAAGGCATGAATAGGCCCAATGTTCAGATAATGGCTAGCAAATAATTCTCCTGGCTTATTATGTAGATAGTTCCCCAGGTAGCCTCTCAGATGTGCCCTCAGAAGACCAGACAAAAAGTTATGCATGGTGAGGACTCCCAGTCTCTTGCTTTCTCTGGTGGATATTTCTTGTTTATTTGATGAGATTTTTAGGAAGGGAGTCTTAGACTATTGCATTTTTTGTTAGGTTGTTTGTTTTGGGGAGGGGGGGAAGAAGCCTTCTTAGGTAAGGAAATTCAAAGATGAGTCCTTCCTGGTATAGACAGACAGGGAGGTGGGAAAAGGTCAAAGACCGATCTTGATTTTGAAACTGATTTCCAAAGTCTTTCCATTTTCAAGGCATTCAGTATATAGAAGTACCATATCTGGGAGAATAATTTTCTGTGCCCCAACAATATTCTGTATCTGAGATCACTTAATTCTACAAGTCTATTTTTGTGAGCAGTGTATTACTTTACCTAAGGGAAATAAACACATATGTGCATGTGCCAGTTATCTATTTGTTCCTAGATACACTCCCTGGCCTCTCCTTCTTAGCTCTATATTGTAGAGGGCTGGGCCCCACAAGCCTTTATCAGGTTCGCTCCCCAAACAACTCTCAAGTAGTTCAAAAGGAGGCCTGGCAAGAAATGAGGGGTGGGGAAAAGGGAGTATCTGAGATGTTTCTTCCTCTATTTATTTGCTTGGGCTTCATCAGCAATAGTTTTCCATCCTCCTTTGTGGCAGCTCCAATAGGCAGTCATTGCCCTCAGAAGGCATACATTCATCAGTCTAGCTCTGAGTAGGCAGACTAGACCCATCCCCCTTGTCCCTTCAGTGACTGCTATTGTAAGTGTTTGGCTTGCTTATCCAAAACTTGTAAAAATACTGATCTAATGATTTTCTGATTGTTTTCCTCAGTAACTCTAATTGCAAATAGGTACAGAGTTTGTATATATTTATTATAAAGTTAGCCTGGCTGGCATCACCAAAATGGGCATATTGTGGTCCTGAAGAATTACCCAGCTTTCCTACCTCTTTATGAGAAAGTAAAGAAATGCTAGACTAAAAGGCAGAATTCAAGATGAGATAGAGAATTTAAGTCCCAAAACAACATACTAGTTATTTTGGAAAAATACAGGTTCAGAGATACATTTAGAGGGGATTCTTCTGTTTTTTAAGTAAAAAAAGTTATTTTAAATCTCTTTTTAAGGTTTTATGTAATTTTAAATGTCTACATTTCTATAAAATGTATATATGTATGTATTTATTTCTCACTTTTATGTTCGAGATACAAGTGTGGGTTTCTTATATAGGTAAATTGCATCATGGGGGTTTGGTGTACATATTATTTCATCACCAAGGTAATCAGCATAGTAATTGATAGGTAATTTTTTGATCCTCAGCCTCTTTCCAACCTCCACCCTCATGTAGGCCCTGGTGTTTGTTGTCCTCTTGTTTGTGTCCATATGAACTCAATGCCAAACCTCTTTTATTCTTCCAAATTCCCTCACCATCTGATTAATCTGTGAGTTCTATTAAACCTCTCAAATATTTCTTCAATTTTTCCCTTTATCCATTCCTCTGACACTCCTTTCATTCAGTGGACTCACTTATACTTATCTCCCTAAAGTGGTATCTTCAACACATCCTCCACAAGACTAATAGTGAATGTTTTCTAAAAGTTAATTCTGATGAGGAACAAGATAAGGGTGCCCATTCTTGCCACTTCTATTTTATATAGCACTGGAAGTCCCAGCCATAGCAATTAGTCAGGAAAAAGAAATGAAAGGCATCTAATTAAGAAAGGAAGAAGTTAAATAGTCTTTGTTTGCCAAACCCATGATCATTTATAGAAAACTCTAAAGACTCTAGCAAAAAAAATTTTTTTTAACTAATAAATTCAGTAAAGTTGCAGGATATAAAATCAGCATATAACAATCAGTAATATTTCCATGCACTAACAATGAACTATCTGATACATTTTTTTGATTTACACTGAAAACCTTAAAACACTGATGAAATAAATTGTAGAAAACACCAAATAAATGGAAAAATGTCTCATGTTCAAGGATTGGAATAATTAATATTGTTAAAATGCCCATACTACCTCAAAGCAGTTTATAGATTCAACGCAATTCCTATCCAAATTCCAATGACTTTTTTTTCATAGAATTAGAAAAAAAATCCTAAAATTCAAATGGAATCACAAAGAAACCCTGAATATCCAAAGTAATCTTGAGCCAAATGAACAAAGCTAGAGACATCACACTACCTGACTTCAAAATATACTGCAAAGCTATAACAATCAAAACAGGGTGGTACTGGCATAAAACCAGACACACAGACCAATATAAAAGAATAGTGAGCCCAGAAATAAATACATGTACTTACAGTCAATTGATTTTTTACAAAGATGCCAAGAACATGCAATGAGAATAAGTGGTGCTGAGAAAATGGAATATCCATATGCAGAAGAATGAACCTGGTCCCTTATCTCATATCACATATTCAAAAAAGCAACTCAAAATGGATTAAAGACTTAAATGCAAAACCTAAAACTGTCAAACTACTAGAAGAAAACATAGAGAAAAAGATTCATGACATTGGTCTGGGCAACAATATTTTGGATACAACCCCAAAAACATAAACAATAAAAGCAAAAATAGACAAATGGAATTACATCAAACTAAAAAGTTTCTGCACAGCAAAGAAAATAATCAATACAGTGATGAGACAACCTATGGAATAGGAAAAAATATTTGCAAATCACACATCTGATAAGGGGTTTATATCTAAAATATATAAAGTACTCAACTCAAAAGCAATAAAATAAATAACCTAGTTAAGAAATAAGCAAAGGATCTAAATCAACATTTTTCAAAAGAAGACATAAAAATGGCCAACGGATAAACAAAAGTTTCTCATCACTAATCATTGATGTAATGCAAATCAAAACCATAATGAGCTATCATCTCACAACTGTTAAGGTGGCTATTACACAAAAGACAAATAGTAAGTGTTGTCAAGGATGTGGAGAAAAGGGAACCCTTGCATAGAGTTGGTAAGGATGTAAATTAGTACAACCATTATGGAAAACAGTATGGAGGTGCCAAAAAAAAATTAAAAATAGAACTACCACATGATCCAGCATCACACTACTGCGTATATATCCCCCCAAAAATCAGTATGTCAAAGAGATATCCATATTCCCATGTTCATTGCAACATTATTCACAATTGCCAAGTTATGGAATCAATCTAAATGTCCATCAGTGGATGAATGGAAAACAAAAATGTGGTGTACACACACGCTATAGAAAACTATTCACACTTTAAAAAGAAGGAAACCTTGTCATTTTCAGCAATGTGGATAAACCTGGAGGGCATTCTGTTAAGTGAAATAAGCCAGACACAAAAAGACAAATATTGCATGGTTTCACTTCTATGTGGAATTTTAAAAATGAAGCTCATAGGCCGGGCGGCGTGGCTCAAGCCTGTAATCCCAGCACTTTGGGAGGCCAAGGCGGGTGGATCACGAGGTCAAGAGATCGAGACCATCCTGGTCAACGTGGTGAAACCCCGTCTCTACTAAAAATACAAAAAAATTAGCTGGGCGTGGTGGCGCGTGCCTGTAGTCCCAGCTACTCGGGAGGCTGAGGCAGGAGAATTGCCTGAACCCAGGAGGTGGAGGTTGCGGTGAGCCGAGATCGCGCCATTGCACTCCAGCCTGGGTAACAAGAGCGAAACTCCGTCTCAAAAAAAAAAAAAAAAAAAAAAAAAATGAAGCTCATAGAAGTAGAAAGTAGAATTGTGATTATGAGGGGCTAAGGGTGGGGAGGGTAGACTGGAGGCATAGTGGTTAAAAAGCACAACATTTCTGTTAGATAGGAGACATAAATTCAAGAGATCTATGTATGATACAGTGACTATCGTTATTAACAATGTATTATATACTTGAAAATTGCTAAAAGGGTAGATTTTAACTGTTTTCATCACAAAAAATATTAAGTATGTGAGTGCATACATATGTTAACTAGTGTCAAGTTAGCCATTTCACAATGCATACGTATTTTGAAATGTCATGTTTTATATCATAAATATACAAAATTCTTATCAATTAATATTAAAAAATAATTAAAAGTTAATTCCACTCACATGAATACATAACCCCTCCCAATGAAATTCATTTTTCATATAATAAAATTTAAATTCCTTTGCATGTCACATAAGGTCCTTCAATTTTTGGCTCCCATTTGTCTCTTAGCCTTATTTCTCTTTTCTTAGCACTCTATCTTCTTATCAGTTCAGTTCTCCTGAACTATTTGCATTTCCTCAAATAAGTTTTGTAACTTCTGCCTTTGCATGTGTGGACTGTCTCCCCCTTCTTTTTGACCATGAGAAAGCCTTAATCATCTTTCAAAATTAATTTGCTTCTCGACTCTTCTAGGAAGTCTTTCCTGGCCTTCATAACTAGAATGAAACACATTTTGGGCTTCTAGAGTATCTTCCATTGCAACTATTGCCCTTAGTCAACTACTGTTGTTATTGGTTTATATGTTTCTCTCATGACTCTAGCCATTCTGTCCTCAGCACTGAGCCTATCGTCTAGTACCTAGTAGGCCACTGACATATTTTTATTAACTGAGTGAATGAGAGTTTTCAGACTTATAGTAACATTAACTTTGATGTGCATTTCCCCAGAGCATCTATAAGGTCGCGCTCAGTGAGGAAAGGAAAGTTTTCCAGATTATTCATTCAGTTATGTCTTATGTGCTTCTCTGGAGCACATTGAGGCCACAGATGTGATTTCACTCTGGGGCACCCTTTGCCACTTACGCATTTTTTGGTCTTCTCTACTTCTAGAAGTTCAAAAGATGAAGAGAAATACCTGCTGTGGTATAGAAAATTTTAAGAAAAGAAGATAGTTCTGTGTATGTGTGTTCACATGCACGTGCTGCTCTGTAACTTACCCTTTATATACAGTGTCATTTCATAGTCAAATGCCCTGTGCATAGAAGACTCCCAACAGTTTGTGATTGAAAGACTGATCTCACCCACACATCTTTTCATATACTCAGACCTGAAGCCACACCAGATAGCAGAGCATTTCCAAAAGAGTCATAGCCTTTTTTCTTTAATTTTTTTTTTTTTTTGAGATGGAGTCCCGTTCTGTCGCCCAGGCTGCAGTGCAATGGCACAATCTCAAGAGCCATAGACTTGTAATCCTCCAATCCTCTACCTCCATATCCCAGCCTCATCCTGAATCATCCTTTCTTGTGTTGTCTACCCACTTCTCAATCAGTGCTAAAATCAAATGTAACTTAGGTGAGTGTGTTTTTGATCCGTCAAACAGAATAAACAGTTTATTCTTTCTCCTTCTCATAACTTGCTGTCACTTTTCTCTTGAGAGCAGAGCACCTGTTTTCCTTTTTGTATCTTTCCAGAACTTGGCATACTCTTTGGCACATGAATACACCTAACAAGTATTTGCAGAAATAAATTAAATTGAAATAAGTAAATAAATAAAAGAATTCACATATGAAATATTTTTGAGTGAGTATATATTTCCGACAGTGTGAAGATACTGAGAAGCTAGATGGGCTCTCAGAAAATCTGTGAAATATCAAAGCCTGAGCATGGCACCTTCAAGATTCAGTTCCCACCACGTCTCTGCAGCTCACCCCTAGCCTCATATGGCAGTGTTAGGTCTCAACCCCTCAGAGCCTTGCTAACATGCTTGATAATAAAAGCCTGATGTGCAATCCTTCGAAGATTAGTTGCCTTTTAACTGGAAACTTTTAAAGGACATTTAAACAGAAAAAAAAAAAAAAAACAAGGACTAAGTAGTGGTGGAACTACAAACACCTTGATGATTGGTAGGGGAGGACAGTCCATCAGCAGTGAGCTTTTGGAATACCCCTCAAAGCACCAAACATCAGCAGCTGTTGCCTTTTTGTCTGAGATGACTTTCTCTGGACTTTCATGTAGATAAAACTTTCTTACAACCAAATGTTAAGGGGACTATTCAACAGTTAAATTGTAATCCCTGTCAAAAATCACTAGCATTTTCTTCAGAATAGAAAGCAATTTTTCGAATAACTTAGGCATTGAAAGTAGACTCCTATAATTTTAATCAAGCGTAATTGATGGGGAAATAAAGGGAAGCCAGGGGGTACCCCCAACATGAAGAAAGCTATCAGGTGAACATGATTAGTTTCTCCCTGACTTTGTTCCATTACACAGCTGCTTTGCTGGTCTCCCAAAGGAGTGCTAAAACTGAAGGCATGAGCAGAGAATTGCAGATATTTATCAGGTAGGAGCAAGTTAAAATGGAAAGAAGGCAAAGTCAAAGCAGTAAAACATGAAGAGCTTTCCCCAGACATCTTTCTTCCAGGAAATATAACATATAACACACTTTAAAAACCTCATCTCATTAACCTCTACTGGATTTTTTGGGTGGTTTTGTAAATACTCTTAGTTTTAAATAGTTAAATGTGTCAGAATATATTAGTGGCCTTACTGAACAATTAGTGCTGTAGACCCGATTCTTCAGTATTCACCTTAGAAAACAGTCATTGGCCAAGTCAAGGCTAAGCCAAGACAGTGGAAAGCAGATAGGGAAAGTGGATGAGCTAAGCAGGAGGCAGTTTCAATTATTTTACTTCTCTGGGTTGTCAGGAAAGATTAAATCTTCTAATCTTTTATGTTCAACTGCAGTTTATTCTTAGACACTTGCATTGTGGTTGCCTCATCAAGTGTTTTTCTTTTTTTTTTTTTATCTTCTATGTATACAAATTGGAGAAATGACACAGAACATTTACAAATCTATTACTCCAATCATCATCTGATTTAGGAAAAACAATGAAGAAATCAAAACTCACGTTGGTGGGATCCAATCTTCTCATTAAGCATCACCTCCCACATCTGAGGTCCCCTTTAAAGATTTGAGTAGAGTGCTTTCCTAGTATCTTACATGACCTGAAGAAAAAACTGGAAACACTGAGAATATCACCCCCCTCTCAGAGTAATGAGGCTAAAATCCATAAGGGAAGAAATAAATGGATTAGAATAAGATTGCGGACTGCAGAAAAAAAGGTAGGCAAAGACTACAGGAGCCGCATAATAAATAGCCCAGAATTCATTGAGTTACACATTCCCTCTGCTAAGAATGAATTAACCAAAACACAAATTTGGAAAGCCATTATGATTTACAAACCACAATGTATGTATGACAGCAAAAACACTTGCTTTGTCATTGGTTTGGTTGTCAGCAAAGCTCAGGACTCTTGTCCTTTTTATGTGTTTGTAGCTAAAGCTTGGGCAGAAACTCGCACTCCCACAAAGTCTGTTAATAACACAAGTGGAGGCAGGGCATGGGGGCGCATGCCTGTACTTCCAGCACTTTGGGAGGCCGAGGTGGGCGGATCACCTGAGGTCAGGAGTTTGAGACCAGACTGGCCAACATGGTGAAACCCCGACTCTACTAAACACACAAAAAATTAGCAGGGCATGGTAGCAGGTGCCTGTAATCCCAGCTACTCAGGAGGCTAAACCTGGGAGGTGGAGGCTGAATCACTTGAACCTGGGAGGCCAAGACTGCAGTGAGCCACTTAAACCTGGGAGGCGGAGGTTGCAGTGAGCTGAGATGTCGCCAACGCACTCCAGCCTAGGTGACAAAAGCGAAACTCATCTCAAAAATAAATAAAATAATATAAGTGGAATCTATCTAAAAATAATTTTTATCAAAGACCTCAAACAGAGAAAATAAAGATTAGCAAGCAATTATTTATCCTGCTACAAGGAAGAATAAAATAATAAAAATCACTATCCCATTGTGACTAACGTATCAAATCCAGCATCTTGAACATGAGACAAACATTTCCTCATCATTGTCATCTAAGCAGATAGCTGAATGTCCTGGATAAGATTTAGAAATTATAATCAGTACTTATTTTACATAACAGAACAAATAAAAGCTTTTCTAAATTCACTAGCAGTTCCTGCTACTTTCCTTAGATTTCCTATTGAAGAATATTAAACATATTTATATTGAGGACTAGAATTTCTGAATGTCATGGTTAATCTTTTTGAATACTCAATAAATTGTAATCTCCTGGTGGGGAGTAAACATTCCTCCAATATTGTGCCTAGACAACCCTTTATAAGCAGTTTGAAAACAGTAAAGGTTGGAAAAGAGTACTTTCCAAGTTATTGGAATGACTCAAACACTCAACTTCAATCTGAACTGAATCATCCAATTTTTCTCTTTTCTAATGAAAAGAAAAAGGCTTTCTGATTTTTGCTGTTGTCTAAATTCTTCTGCTTGCTGTCTGACTAGTTTATCAGTGAAAGGATTGGCTAGTATAAGTGAGAGAAACAGAAGTAGCCTGAAATTGTTGCCCAGAGAACCTCAGCAAGGCTGAAAAAGGAACGCTTTAACCCTTACCCTACAGCTGCATGGGAGCAATGCATGTTTGTGGTAGGGTAGGGGTGGGGCCGCAAAGAAAATACATGAACTAAAAAAAAAATCGAGAAAGTACTTAATGTTCAGAGTCCTCCAGGCTGTGTGGATCCTGGAGGACTCTGAAATATGTTCTTTGAATGGCTGAAGACAAGGTCTATAAAGACCCTTGGTACTGAGGCTGCAGCCCACTCACTATAGAAGACTTCTCACAGCAGGTGTTAGCAGAGCGTTTGCAATGGTGCAGTATTTTGTAGGTTCATGATACAGCTGGCAGAAGCAGAGCAATAGATACACAGATGATTAATCATTATGCTGTCTCATGAAGCATGAACTCTATATGTGCTAAAACTGAACTGCAAGCAACTGAAGACAAATAGAATGAGAATTTTAATATTGCAATTCTCGTTGTTGACATGAGAAATAATGTGCAGTATGGAGTGGTGTTAGAGGTGGAAGCAGAGAAGTATACAGGGTCCATGGACACAAACATACGTGTTATCCTGTGAATGCTCAGGATAGTATTAAGTACTGTCAGGATCGGAGACCAAGTAGCACAACTGAAAACAAAAACCACTAAATTGTGAACATTGCAAATTAGTTTGGAGACTTTCCCTTTCATAGGGCTGTCCCTGCTGTCTTCCCTTGACCACCCCAAGGGCAATGCTAGTTCAGCAGAACTGCTGATGTTACCACCCCTCAAGCCTGCCTTCATTTGACTCTGGTAGATATAAGATGTAGGTGGAGAGAAGGGTGCAGAAGTCCCCTTTGGTTAGGGAGAGGGCAGTACATTGTTAACAAACAAAAGATATTCCTTTTTCTAAGTTCCCTGGGCAAAGGGGCAAAGTGAGGGGGTCAGGGAAGGGGAAAGGAAGGCTCCAAGATAATCACTCCCACAGATGTGGAAGGATTGATGTTTATCTAGCAGTCTGTCTGTCTGGAACTTGCTTATAGTCAGGTTTCCATCAGCATTCAAGAGAGATGGTGTAGGGTGGACGGCTACATGTGAAAAGGGCCAGGGTTGGGCCTCTAAAGTACCTGCTGCTCCAGAGGTACAGAAGATGGGATTCACCAGTGCTTGCAGGCTCTAAGGCTAGAAAGTTGCTGAAGGTGCATGTGATGAGGAAGTGCCATAGAGAATGGCAGAGACATGGAGAATAGAGGAAGCAGGCAAGAGGCTGCCGGCTGGGGATTATCTAGCAGATGCAAACCAGCTTTTCATGGAGCTACCCATCCTTAGGAACACTGTTAGGACTATGGCAATTCATTGCAGGGCTGACTGGCAATTAATCGGCCACAGCCACTCTTTCTATCCAAAGTTCATGGATGACAAGTGGATCAGGCTATGGCCAATCACAGAGACAAGCAATACGTATTTAGGGGCAGTATATCAGTTAGAAATGCTTTTGTCTGCAAGTAATACAAAGTCTACATCTCAGAGGCCTCAGCAAATAAAGATTTTTCTCATACAGCAAGATGCCTGATGGGAAGTTGCCATTGCCCTTGGTTCCATATCTCAAATTTCCATATCTGAAATTCTCTCAGCCTTTCTCTAGGGTGGCTGTCTCAATCCCAGGCCTCAGATGCATATTGAAAGAAGGAAGTCTGGGGATAAGAGGGAACAGTCAAGTGTATTACTTATATCAGGAACATAAAAGTATTCTCAGAATACACATAACAAGCTTTTGCTTATTTCTCATTAGCCACAATTAGGCCACCCAGGTACCATAGCTACAGGGGCGCCAGGGTAATTTTTAGGTTATTTAACCTTTATAGTAATGGAATAGCTTTGCAATAGCATCTGAGATTTGTAGTCGTGTTAAAGGAAGCTATCTCTCAATTCTCTCGTTCTGTGGCTGTGTCCTAGGCAGGGGAGAGAGAGGTGAGGGTGAGTGGAGAGGTGAGAGGTGAGGGTAAGCCCAACACCTCACTCACCCACCACGACACCAGATGCATGCATTTGGCCTGTGCTGACTGCGGGCAAGAGAAGATGGGGAGAGAAAGAAAAACGTCTTTAAACTGCATGTGAAAATGAACAAGAGAGAGTCTTAACAAACCAAAACGAGGCTGTTCTACTAATTGAAAGAGATGAAAAAGGAAATAGAATTGGATGAGGATTATTAAGGGAATCTTCCATCAGCTGGAAAGAAGGCTTTGACTGGGTACAGTTAGTAGCAGTTATTAGTAGGATAATATCCCTTTATCCCCCTACAACTAACAAACTCAGACTTCTGCCTAAATTATACTGAAGTTAACTGTTTTTTATTAATAAATAGAGCATCCCAGTGGGTAGATTCAGGCCTTCTTAGTTAAATTTCTTTTCTTTTATAAAGTTTTGAGCTGAAAGGAACACTTAAGAAGACATGCCTCATAAAAATACACAAAATTGATTTTTGTAAGATCCTCAGATGGGTTGCTAAATAATCAAAACGCATGCTTTATAAAGTCATGTATTAACACAGCCTGGTTCTATTTGAGAACAGTATGTATTTTATATGTGACAGACTAAACATTATTGCCAATTCATCTGTTTTCTCAAACTTCGGAAGATTTGTTCCCACTTACATCCCCTCTCCCATCCAGCAAGTCCAACATATTATTTTACTGTATAGTATTCAGTCATTGCCAACTGTGATCCTAACACATCTTTGCATATCCTTCTTATAAGAGGTAGATACACTCCTTCAAGTATACATTTCTACTCTGTAAGAAGTTGCTGTCCAACTTTTAGATCTGCTCCAGTTAACTGGAGGCAGCCATCAGAGCACTGTGCTTGTCATGTAGCCCCCAGAAACTGTAGATGCTTCTCATTTCTACAGGAGAAATAAGCTGATTTGATCATGAATAGTTGAGATTCCTGATACTCAACTCCACGAATATTTATAGAGTTCTATCCACCTGCAGACACTGTGCCATGTGCCGTAGACACGCAAAAGAAGATACGCCCTGTCCCTGAGAGACTCAAAGCTGAGCTCTGAGTGTGCTAGCAGCAGCGTAAGTAACATCCACTTTGCGCTGTGATAAGTACTATGTCAAAATCATTCACAAAGGTCTATGGAAGCACAATTGAAGGAGTCATTACATCCGCACAAAATACATTGTTCATTTATGAAAGAAAAAAACAATTAAAGGAATTCATCAAGCTCTCAAAGTCAGTGAAATTCTGCTCTGCATTAGAGAGAGCAGCATGTCCTTCTGAGCATGGAAGTGAAAAAAAAAAATCACGTCTCACCCAACTCAAGGAAAGATTCACAACCTAAGTGCTGGCTGCCTCAGCAAAAACCTGCAGAGAAATTTTCTTATACTCCATCAGGTATAGCAGAAGGAAACAGCTGAAAGCTGAGGGGCAAATATCAGGAGCCCTGGCGTGATTGAAGAGAATTGCCAAGTGCAGGACGTACATTCCTCCTCCACCCAGCAGTGTGTCGCTTTTCACCGTTATGTGCTAAGTCTTAAAATAATAAATAATAACAGTTATCATTTAGGGAGTGCCCATATGTCACTTGTATGTGTCTGGCACTGTAAAATGGAATTGAGGTATATTATTTCCAAATTTGTAACAATCCCACTATAAAGTAGACATTATCACCTCTGTTTTACAGATGAAGAAACCATTGAATAGAGAGAAAATTATCCACAAGTGTGGAATTCAAGAGGTGAATTCACTTTTATCTGACTTCAGTGCCTATATTCTTCCCACTGTGCCAGGGAGACAGGACCATCAGTGATGCTTCAATTTCAGAGCAAGGAAAGGCATTCTGCCCTGGGACTCCTGGTTGCCATCCATAAGAAATTTACATGAAGTGGCCCCTCCTCTCTTGTAGTTTGGATCTGGATGTCTTAGGCCAAGGATAAAAGCAGTGTTGGAATTCAAAAGCTGTTTTAGAATGGCGAATGTTCTTCCTTCCATTGCTGCCAATTGATTTTTCCCCTCCAAAGTCTGATTTTGATTTTGCTAGTAAATATTGTTTCCATCTCCACCCTCACCAGCAAACACAGCTGGTGTGGGCTGTCAGAGATTCAAAGAACCTCCTGCAACAATTTAAACTATATGAAAACAATCACAATAAAAAGGGGAAAAATGTTTAAATAGATAACATCTTAAAATACAGGTTTGACATTGCTTGCATTTGTTGAAGTCAAGGAATGTTTAAAAAGACTTGGTGTTTTTAGTGTGGTTCTCAGGCAGTTCTTCTAAATAGAAATGTCCAAAGTGAGTGATGAAGTCATCAAAGTGAATATTCAGTTTCTGCATTTTCCAGTATTTTACAACAAAGAAGCAAGTCTTCAAGTCTACTTTGCTACCAGTTAACCTTAACCAGGACCTTTCTCTCGAGTTTCAAGGAACTAGAAATTCTAAACTAGATGATTGAATTCCAGTTCTATCATTCCTTATTTACATTTGTAAATTATGGAATCACTTTTTCTTAAGTGCAGTCATTCTGTTTCCTCTAAACATACGCTCCTTATAGCATTTATGTACCCTTGGGAGGGTAAAGCTTTGTACCAAAGGGTAAATAAAGCCACAGGGCACACATGAGAGAGATTTCTGGGAGAATCAACTTAGCAATTTTCAAGGCGAAGAATTTTAAAGACACCTTGATTAAGTTATAATTGACATACAATACATTGCACTTATTTCAAGTGTATAATTTTTAAAGATTTGACAAATGTGTACATCTGTGAAACAATCACTACAAGATAGTGAATGTATTCCTTACTCCCCCAAAGTTTTCTCATACCCTTGGAGTTCTTCCCTCATCCTGACTACCCCATCCCCACTGAATTCTTGTCACTGTAGCCTAGTTTTCATTTCCTAGAATTTCATGTAAATGAAATTACACAGTATGCATACATTTTTTGTTTAGCTTTGGTCACTTAATTATTCTGAGGCATATTCATGTTGCTACATATGGCAATAAGTTATTCTTTTTCATTGCTGAGTACTATTCCATTATATGGACATACTGCCATGTGTTGATCTATTCAGCTATCAATAGGCCCTTGGGTTGTTTTGGGATCCTAGACTTTTTTCTGTGCTCACCTCTAAGTGAAGTGAGCATCCTCTGGCTGGGAAGTTGTTGGCTTTTATGGATTTCCCAGTTATGGTGGAACTTCCAAGGCCATAAAGCTGAAGGTAGTGTAATTGAGGGATGGAGTAACCCAGGTTAGAACATCACAGACTCCCACTGTTTTCACCTGGGATTCAGTATCTTTTCTTGAATAAATGCATCTCAATTCATTGTATGCCTAGAGTCCTAAAATGGCTGTTTTTAAATACTCTTTTCCAGTTTTATCCCCACTTTTCAGGGAGTAGATTTGCCAAGCTAATTACTTTGCCATTCTAGAAATCTCGATGTTTATTTCAGTGCAATTTTTCTGACGAAGAGCAATATCATCTCTACTTTTCAGAAAAGTTCTATCTAATAAGGAAAATAGAATGTGTGTCCATATAACTGAAACACAAGACAGAGACAAAGGCAGTGCCTCCATAAGCAGTCGCTGAGTTCTGCAGGGGTTTAGAAGAGGGAAATATCATTTCTTCTGGAAAGGTTCAGGAAAAGCAGCAAGGGAAGGGACAGCATTTGAGTGAGCCTTAAAGGGTGGACAGGATTTCAATGGGTGTTGAAAGACTGAGCACAGCAGTTGCAGGAGTGATTATGCTGACCCAGGATCGACTTTCCTCCCTCCCTCCCACCCACCCTTCCTCCCTTCCTTCCTTCCTTCCTTCCCTCCCTTCCTTCTTTTCTTTCTATTTTAAATATTAAAAGTAGTACATGAATACATTGTCATTGTAAACATATTTAAATAATACAGTCGGTAATGTTAAAGCACTGCCCCCTCCCCCGACCTCCTCCCCTCAGCTCCATCCCTTTACTTCCCCCACCACTATTTCTAGGCCTTTTCCTGTGTACTAACATACATATGTATGTAGCAGTGGATCTCTGAAAACACAGACTGAAGTGAGTTCATCTGTATTTAGATCAATGAAAATAATATTTATAGGCCTGGGTCTATGTTAACAAACATGAGTATTTGTAAAAATGATTTGACTGGGGGCACCAGCAGCAAACAGTTTACTCCCTGAATAAATCTAAGCAAGCTACTAAGTAGCTACGAACTTCAGTTTATTTATCCATCAAGATAGGCAAGTCTATGCTGTGGTGACAAATAATCCCCCAGAATGTCCAAGATTTAATACAATAATACCTGACTTCTCAAGTCAGACAAGGTGGTATATGTCTCTAGTCCCAGCAAGTTGTGAGGCTGAGGTGGGAGAATGCCTCGAGCCTCAGAGTTTGAAGCTGCAATGAGCCATGATTATGTCACTGCACCCCAGTCTGGGCAAAGAAACAAGACCCCTATCTCCTGTCTCTAAATAAAAAAAATAAAAATAGTTTCTCACTCCCATAAAGTCCAATGCCCCTCCAAGCAACTTTTTCTTGCAAACAAGTACTTCCCTTCTAGCTGAGCAAACTTCTGAGAGAGAGAGAGAGATTGAAAGAGAGAGAGATTGTATAATACCTTCTAAGGTTAAGCTTGGAAGTGATATGCCCCATTTCTGCCCATTCCATTTGATAGAACTCAGTAGCAGATATGTTCAAGGGGGACTAGCAACTCTTTTTGCTTTTCCAAGGAAAGTATAAAATATGTTAGTGAATTTACAGTATTGTCTCTGCCACAAGTTTCCTCATCTCTGAGATGTACAGCCAGCTAGATGATGATGATTACAGTCTTCCCAACTCTGCTCTTTTATGAGTATTAGGTTCAGTGAGAGAACTGACCTCACTTTGGCATTCAAGATGATTGAGTTTATTGTAACCATGTAAATGCTGTTAAATTTTTCATCCAGCTGTCTTTATGTAGTGTGTCATATCAAGGTAAGAGACTGAGTCACATTTTTTCTTTCAAATTTTTTTCCAAAATTTGAAAAAGTTGTGGGAAAACATAGAAAGAAAAAAATTCATTATTTAACTTCCAGGCAATGAAATATAACTAAAAGTCAAAATTTCTGAATTTAAATCCTGCTCTGCTATTAATGATGAACGATGTTGGTAAAATCACATTAGCTTCCCTAGACCTCTATTTTTCTGCTTATTAAATAAAAGTGATCATTATGACCGACTCACTGGGGAATGAAGATTAAATGTCAGAGTACATGCGAAGCTGCTTTGCAAATTACAAAAACCTAGACAATTTAAACAACATACAAGAATAGTGAAAGAGAGAGAGAGTGCAAGAAGGCAAGAAAATAAGAGAGAACAGACGGTTAGAATTACAGGATTCATGGAAAGACACCTAAGAAATACATGATTCAGAAGGGAATCAGAGCTGGGGCTGGAGACCACTGAAGCAATCCCAAAGGGAAAACAGAATCGGAAGCCCTCAGAGGGGAAGGAAAACTGCAGAGTGAGGTATGGAGGGAAGAAGAAAGAATGAGAATATGCCAGGTGTGCTGGCTCATGCTTATAATTCCAGCATTTTGGGAGGCTGAGATGGAGAGCACTGCTTAATCCCTGGAGTTCAAGACCAGCCTGGACAACATAGGGAGATTCTGTCTCTTAAAAAATAAAAAATTACAAAGTAACCAACTGGCTGGGTGCAGTGGCGCACACCTGTAATCCCAGCAACTTTGGGAGACTGAGGCAGGCAGATCACCTGAGGTGAGGAGTTCGAGACCAGCCTGGCCAACATGGTGAATCCCCGCCTCTACTAAAAATACAAAATTTAGCCAGTCATGGAGGTGAGCACCTGTAGCTCCAGCTACTTGAAAGGCTGGGGCAAGAGAATCACTTGAATCCAGGAAGTAGATGTTGTAGTGAGCCAAGATCACGCCACTGTACTCCAGCCTGGATGACAAAATGCTACTCCATCTGAAAGAAAAAAAAAGTAGCCAAGCTTGGTATTGTGTGCCTCTAGTCCCAGCTACTCTGGAAGCTGTAGTGAGAGAAACTCTTAATCCCTGGGGGTCAAGGCTGCAGTGAGCCATGAACATGCTACTGCGCTCCAGTCTAGGCAACAGAGAAAACATTATATCTCAAAGTAAAAATAAAGAATGAGAAAAGAAAGGATTGGGACAGTGTGATTAAGTTTAGAAAGCAATGTTTTATATAACCAAAGTATAGCTGTCTATGTATATTTGTACATTTTCTGATATTAGTATATTGTTATTAAATTCCCAGCTTTATTGCAAACTCTAATCTTTTGATAATTGTCAATTCAGTTTACCAAGTTAGGCAGGTAAGAAAGCTTTAACTCTGATCCCTGTCTCTGTGTGTCCCCATGATATGGTCTGGCTCTGTGTGCCCGCCCAAATCTCACATTGAATTGTAATCCCCAGGATTGGGGGAGGGATATGGATGGGAGGTGATTGGATCATGGGGGCAGATTTCCGCCTTGCTATTCTCATGGTAATAGGTGAGTTCTCATGAGATCTGGTTGTTTGAAAGTGTGAAGCACTTCCCCTTTCACACACTCTTTCTCCTGCTGCCATGTGAAGATTTGCTGTCTTTCCCTTTGCTTTCTGTCATGACTTAAGTTTCCTGAGGCTTCCCCAGCCATTCCTCTTGTATAGCCTACAGAAATGTGAGTCAATTAAACCTCTTTTATTCATAAATTACCTGGTCTCAGGTAGTGTTTTTTATAACAGTGTGAGAAAAGTCTAATACACCTCACTTCTTCAGTTACTTTCTGTCTTGCTGACTGTTTCCAAAACTACCTTGCAAAGCAGCGTCATCATAGAAGCTTCTCTTGGTTCTCAGGACAACACATATATGTGTCCTGATGAACAGATGTTCTGGAAATAACTCTTTCATCTGGCCCTTCCTAGGAAGGCCTTTTGGAGTTAGGAGAGTGAGGTAATTCATCTGATAGCCAATAAAGAGAATGCTATTATTTAATTTTTCTTTAACTTAGTCACAAACTAGCACACAATGAACAATTATTTTTAACAATATAAGTCATATTGCTGAAAACCCTAGGAAGAGGAGGCATTTTGAATTTTTCACATTCTACATGAATTAGTAGAAAAATTATAAGAGAAAGCTTATGTATTAAGCTTTCTGATTTCTCTTGTGATTAATATTATGTATTAATCATAAGAGAAAGCTTAGTATAGCTGTCCTCCCCCAGAATACCCCATGATAACCTCAATATCATTCTTGAAGTTTGATCTATTTGCAGTCATCTTCAAATGGAGGTCTACAGGAAAAGCTAGGAAGTGGGGTATATTGGGTAGTTACAATGACTACTCACATTTAGGGATTCAAGGGAAGAGGGGTGAGGAATGAGAAGCATCCTAAAATGCTCAGGACAATTTCATACAATAAAGAATTGTCCTGTTTAGTTTCAAGCAAACATTGGTGAATACTATCAAAAATATCCATAGGCAGATGCTAAGAATTTATTAACAGCTTTCCTAGGAATCAGCTATCCAATTTAGGTCTAGCTTTTCAGTGAAATACCAATTGTCAGAAATGCAGTGCCATTTGTGTATACTTCCTTCTTAAGTGTAGAGGAAGAATGGAGGGAAATTTCTGGAAACTAAATCACAATAATGTAAATAAGAAGAGCCATAAATACGTATACACAGTCCATGAATGCTTTCCTTTCTTTTGTGTGTGTCAGTGCTATAGCAGAAATAATTATACTCTGGTGCTTGCCAAGATTCTTAATGTAGTAACAGTTGCAAGTCATTCTCTTAAATTAATAGAATTCTGAGGAGCAAACAAATACCGCTAAATATCATGAAAATGCTTCTCATTACTTTACATATTTTCTCTCTGTATCTGTGTGTCTCAAAAGGGCTCTGAAAGTTTCACCAGGGGCAGGAGTTCAGCACTTCAACACGAACGCTTTTAAAAATGTTGGAAAATTCATGAATTAATTTGCTAACGAAACTATGTAATCAGACCCTGATTTATTCTTCTAGAGCACATTAATAGGCTGCTTTTCTTTTCTTTTCTTTTTAGAAACAGACAAAAAGACCTGCCATGAATCCAAGAAGAGTTTTGCCAATATTTAGGGCTTGATTAAGGTTGAAATCTCAATCCTCATTTGCTCAAGTTCATGGCATGTGGGGTTATAAAGATGAGCAGAAATGGTCATTAAAAGTGTAATTTAAAATGTATGTATTTCCTTTTCTAGTACACACTTTGCAAATGCAATTCTGCTTCCAGCTCCCAGAAACCTAGCTATTTATTCTAGCCAGTTTATCCTTCAAAAAGTTAGACTAGACTTATTTCCTTTTAACAAGCACAAACTGGTTGTCTCAGTCCTCTACCAGTAAAACCTTAGCAGGCCTCATTTTGTCTTTGATGTTTCTCAGTCTTGTAGGAGATGGATAGGCCTGGTATCCTTTCTGTCCCCGTGAACACATGCTGCAGAAGGTAGAGACAATTCAAAACCTTCACAACATTTCAACAAAAAGATGAATTCATGCAATGAAATAGAAATTAGGCTCTGCTGATATCTTTGCATATTCTCATCAAAATTTCATATTTAGTCAATATTTGATAAATATTTCAAATACAGAGTAATCTGAGTCTTAATTCAGGATAAGTGCCATTGAAACAAGAGCATCTTTTGGTTTTGTTTAGGAATGCAGAATTAGTTCATAGACTACCAACTTCCCCAAAACATAGATTTCATACTTACTTCTGACAAAGAATACGCACCTCTACCAAGGTCCATTCTTACCAACTATAGATACTCTTCTTCAAATATATCATTAGAAGAGTCCACTTCTGTCATGTAAAGTAGCAATTAGTAGCTAACTATGTTACACAGAATGTCATGTGTTCATTGACAGACAATAGACAAGTTAGAAGGAGATAAAACATTAGTATTGTTTCAATATCTTAAGCATGCTTGTCATTTACTTTGTCCTGTGATATTGTACTGGCATTTGGGTATGTATTGGGATCAGGTTCTTAGTGCTAGAAGGAAAGTCAGAGATCAACTGGACCATTTCCTTTGCTTTATAGATATGGAAGGTGATGTCCAATGAGGTAAAGTAACTTGATCAAGACCATCCAAAATGATGGAGGACCATCATAAAATTGCAACTTAAAAAAAAAGACCTTTCTATTTTTTTCCGGGGAAAAAACAAAACCTTCAACAACTAACAGTCAGTAGATTTATTGCCACTAAAACATTCTTTGTTGGTGGATTTTTGTATAGACACCTAAGATAACATCGAGAATGCATTGCAATTAGTTTATTCCTATTATAACTGTTGCAACTGAGCTGATTTTGCTAGTCTCACATGAGAAACTATAAACACTTTCATATTGTGATCAGATTCTAAGATGCTTTCTCTTATTAAAAGCTTATCATTTCCAAAGCCTCACACCTAAGATTCCAGATATAAGACCTTTTCATGACCATTATACAAGTTGAATTAAGATCTTCCTGATCTGATGTTCCTTTGTATTTTCCCCTCTCTGCCATATATCATAAATAAATGATGACAAATTAATGTTGAAGAGGAGAGATATTGTTTGTTCTGATCAGGCATCTCTTCTAAGCATCTATATTGTATTTCTTAGGTCATGGACTTAAATTATACAAAGTTCAAGGAATTGAAGCATATGTGCCTTCTCAGGTGGTTAATGCTTCTTACAAATTAGAGATCATATTTCTGTGGGCCACGATAGTGACTGGCAGGAGAAGCAAGTCTATGGTAGGATGTCATTTATTCTAGGGGCATCATTATCATAATTCTTTTAATGAAAAGAAAGTTATTATGTTGAAATGAGTGCAGACATAGACCCTTCCCACTGGCAGCCCAATGGAATTTCATGACTTTTTTTGACCTGTGCCACCAATATTATGGCTTCCAGCCATCCCCTCCATTTTGGTCTGAGTGCACAGGTGGCAATATGACAAATAAAACAGTTGGGGCACAGGTTAAAATGCCAGTGGCAGAATTTGAGCCACTGTAACCTAGGGAGTTGAGTAATCATAAAAGGACCGCAGCATCTGTGAATTCAGACCCATGGCACTATTCCAGAAAGTGGGAATCCACATTACCTCCCCAGAATGATAATTCTATCTTTCCCTGGTGGATTTTCCACTTGTTGGTGGATTTTCCACTTGTAAGATTGATCCAACCAATTCTATGGTAATGATACACAGAATGTGGAGGTTGTGCATTCTGAGGTCAGTTGACCTGAGAAAGTTGCATAATCAATATCACTGTTAATTGTAGCCATTTGCTCAATGTACGCTAAAGCAATGGTCTCATTGTCTCAACAGTTTATGTTTTATCTCATTAGCCTACTATTAAATAAATAATATCTCTTATGCTCATGATTAATAACTGCAATATCATTCAATAAACTAATTGGACATAAATTCTAGCAATACTAAATTTCCTATAGGAATTTCTCATTGAAATGGGTCTCCACATTGGATATCACTAATTGTCCTCTTACTTATGAAATGATTTTATTAATCTTCAGAGTTTTACTTTATCAGTCCATCCACGAAAGGACATTTTACTTAGTGCCACAGTTTAAAAAGGAAGTAATTGTTCATGCAGTCTCAAAAAGCAGGTGTACCTAGGTTTCATTTGCTTTGTGTCATATGTTAGCACACTGCCACAGAGCTGGGGGGAAATGCTCCCAGAGAATGATTGTGATGCTGTTCCTTTGGGTTGCTTCACTCAGAAATGTTTTGAAATCTGAAATTCTACTTTGCCATTTTCATGAGTTATTTAAAGCATTCCTTCTGCACACTTGAGAGCGATGAGGATTTGAGGGTGCCAAGAACTAGCTTTAAGCTGACTGGGAGTGAATTCTTGTTTTGGAGTCCACATATCTTCCTACCAACATCACACTCTCTTGAGGAATGCTAAGAAACAATGTGGATTTTAGAGATTTTTCACATTGCCTTTTTATTTTCTTAAATATCATGTTTGATTTCATTTTTTCTTTCATTTTGTGAATTTTTTTTAAGTGTCTGCTTTTGAATTCTTTAGAATTAATGAAAACTTCGCCCCCTACCCCCACTCCGCTGAATACACACTCTGTCTTTTTGGGCTTGCTATGACAATAGAGAAGGTAAGATCTCCTCCAGCCAGTCAGCTGAGAGGCTGGCAATTGTTACCAAAATCAGAAAATATTTCTAGCCAGGTATATGTCTCCATGAAAATCTCTGTGTTTGTATGGACCCTCTGATGGTCGCTCCTCACATGATCCCTTTATCTGTGTACATAAGAATTATTTTCAGATGGATCTCTTTCTGTTTACACAGTAACCTTTGCTGTCTACCTTCTTTATCTAGCTAATAGCAGATGTTTACCTACTTGCAAGGAATATTTCTTTAAGGAAATATTACGGATGGGAAAAGAATATCTGTCTCTTTAGCCCTGAACACTCAGGATATTCTCTTTTTTTGATATGTACTACAACACATACATTTTAATTAATCCCAAACTGCATTCGAAGAGGGGTTTATGTGTCACCAATTATTTGGAATGAGGGGTTTTCTCTCCCATTTGAATGTAAAATCATCATCTGTGTTTCAACATCTGTGGAAAATGCAGCTATAATTAGTGTAAAGAATATATTTTCCTAAGTATGAATTTGAAATGTGGTCAGTTTTGTTGGCTGTTTCTTTGTTTTCCTTTTTTCTCCAGCAGCTCAAAAACATCAATTGTCTTATTGTGGGTGTTTCCTGAAGTACAGTCACAAAGAAAGATTGTGGAAATGACAATGTTGTGCTTTATAGTTTTTATCTTATGTTGACTTCCATATCAAAACTGCTAAGTTGTGAAGACAAATGATGCCTCCCCAACTGCTGGCAACACAAAGCTCTTTTGTATTCTGACTCTTCTCTTTCTCTTACATCAACATCAATAAGTATTTTGTGGGAGAGACTGAAATGTCAGTCTTTCTGGGGAGCAATCAAGTCCAGTTTATTGTTTGCTCTGTAATTAAAGCCTGTTTCTGTGAGAAAAGTAAACCAATACCCCAGAAACCAAAGATAAAATACAGTGCTATTTTTAATCTACAGCGAACCTTTCAACAGTATGAACCCTTTGAGACTTGCTTCAGTTTTGCATTCTTGAGCCAAAGAGAAAGATTCAGGGAAGACAACAGTGGGTAGTCTAAAGGTATTAAAATTGGGTGTCTTCTTTTAAATACTTGTATTGAGACAAACAGCGCTACACAGGA
Source organism: Sapajus apella (assembly GCF_009761245.1). Taxonomy (NCBI): domain Eukaryota; kingdom Metazoa; phylum Chordata; class Mammalia; order Primates; family Cebidae; genus Sapajus; species Sapajus apella. Next base: position 24,032,723 of record NW_022436964.1, on the reverse strand, counting down.
GCTGGAATTGGAGGATTTAATAAATGTACTGCAACCCCTCCAGATGTGGATGCAGTTCTTCTTTCATTCCCCAAGGAAGTGCCAATCCCAATCCCAATGCCTGCCTTTCCTAATTTGAGAATATAAACAATGAATTATAAGGCAGAAAGGGAGGAGAGCTTAACATTGGTTGTCAATTGTCGCTTCTCTTCAAGTCCCACTGTAAGGGGTCCCCTAGAGCCAGCTTCCCCCTCAGCTCCCAGCTCCCTGCTATGCTATGCTGCTGGGCCACCCTCGTCCTGTCCTCAGAAACTCTTCCCTGAGTCTCAGCCTCCTCTTCCTGTTTTTGTCCCATAGCTCTTTTCTCAAGAAAAAAGAACAATCTTAACACCACAATAATCTCATCAATTCAGAAAAGCAACCCTTCAGTTTCTAATGCTGGGTAGAGTAAGGGATTCCTCCATTCAGCCCCTGTCTTCTATTATTTGACTATTTGTATAACTCAAGGTACACTAAAAGATTTCCTAACCAAATTACGGGCTTTCCCCAAAGATAATGTTTAGTCAAACCTATGAAATGTTTAAGTAATAGTATTTTGAACAGTTAAGTCTTTTATCGTCGGTTTTTGGACCCCCAAAAGTACCTTCTCATTATAAGATGCTCTGCTCTTACACAAAAAATGTATTTCTATTATGTGAAGATTTGTTAAGAATTTCCCAGGAAAAACACCACCCTCATCCTTGAGACTGCAATATATCAATCCTCTATTCCAGCACTATCCAACCAGGATAAAATGTAAGCCAGAAAGGTGACCTACATGTAAATCTTAAAATTTTCTACTGGCCACATTAACAAAAATAAAAGGAAAGAAGTGAAATTGATTTCATAAAATATTTTTATTTAATATAGCCCCCAAATTATCATTTTAACATATACTAAATATTAAAACACTGTTCATGACATTTTTTTTCTTTTTTATATAAAAGATTTGAAATTCATGCATATTGTGCACTTATAACACATCTCATTTCTGAGCAGCTACATTTCAATTGCTCGATATGCATGCAGGGTTTATGGCTGCTGCACTGAGCAGCACAGCACTATGGTTAGTGACATGTCAGTATCTCCTTTATACCAACGGAGAGGCTGAATACTCAGATGGACAATGCCAGGTCAGATGACAATAAATTCCGATCCACATAAGAAGCCCAGCAAACTAACCCATACCCTCTGCAGCAATTGGTCCAGAAAGATAGAGGCTTGGTCAATAACTGACAGTTTCTATCTCTCTCTGTAGCTACCTCCTTCCAACTTGGGCCCAATAAGAGAAAGCCCAGTACGCTCCCTAATCAATCACATGAGATGCCCTTCTTCTAGCTAGTGCCTTGGCTTCACACGCCAACAAACTCCAATCAGAGTGCACCTGGGGCCTTCCCTTTACTATACAGCTTTCCCACTCCCCCGCCTGCCTGTCAGTCTTTGTCAAACCCAAATGCGGGCAGCTCATGGCATGCTGTAGCAAGCTCTAAATAAATAGCCTTTGCTTGCTATTATGTGGGTGGTGTTGGGCTATTTCCACAGGAGTGGAGCATCACTTTCAATTATGTGTACTTTCTCCCTTAAATTTGAGAACCCATGTCTTTGCTATTGCAAGTAATGCTGTGATGAATGTATACATGCATGTGTCTTTATGGTCAAAGAGTTTATATTCCTTTGAGTAGACACCCAGTAATGGGGTTGCTGAGTCAAATAGTAGCTCTATTTTAAGTTCTTTGTGAAATCATCAAAGCTGCTTTCCCAATGGCTGCACTAATTTGCATTCCCACTAGCAGCATGTAAACATTCCATTTTTTAACACAACGTTGCCAACATCTGTTATCTTCTGACTTTTTAACAACAGCCATTCTGTCTGGTGTGAGATAGTATCTCATTGCAGTTTTGATTTGCATTTCTTTAATGACTAAGAAGGTGAGCTCCATGTGGAGGGTGCTATTGACCAGGCAGGGTGGGAGTAGAGCAGCTGCACTTTCCAGGAAGCATATACAGGTATTGATCAACTTACGACCTATGCAACTTACGACCATTCGACTTTACGACCACAATCGCTAGCCACGACTGCTCTGCATCTGGCAGCGCAAACGTTGCCCAGCTGGGTGTACGACAGTGCGGACCAGCTTCCAGCAGCACTACCATCTCCGCGTGCACCATTTCAACTGTTATCCCAGACTCGGTACAGCAATTTGTGTTTTGTGTCTTGGATATTTTTTCATCAAACGCCTCCCAATAAAGTTCTTATACATTTCGAAGCAATGGACCCAAACATCGAACGATTTGCAAGGATTGAACGGATGGCGCACGATGTGTTTCGTCCATATCGTGAAATTTACGAAGAAAAAAAGAAACATACAATTCAGACAAAGCTCACCACGTTTATGAAAACACCAACTCCGGTAACCCCAACTGCTGCCTCAGATGATGACATCAACGATCCGCAGCCAAGCACCAGCGGCCAATAAAATGTTTTGTACATGTTTATATATTTTGATATGTTTTGCAATTGGGAAAATGTTTCCTATGCTATTTTTTACATCTGTATTTTGTATTTTTATATGCACCTGTATTTTGTAATTTTGTATGTTTTGCAAATATTAAGCCAGTTGTACTGGTAATGCAGTGTTTTACTTAAACCTGACGAATGTAAAAATAAGAAACAAAATGGTGTAGAGATGATACAAATGGCATAAAATGAACAAGGAAAATTATGATATATAATAAAGAAAATTATGATAAAATATGACTTAAAGATTTTTATGACATCATTTCACAGTACTGTACATATAGCCTAATCAACTTACGACCAAAGCGTGTTACGACCGGTCTGTCAGAACCAATCGTGGTCACAAGTCGAGCACTAGCTGTACACTGAAAGTTTTTCAGTAAATCACTTTCAGGTAGGGGCAGACAGATGTTCATCAAGATGAAGGAGAATATGGCATGTCCCTAATAGGGACCCGAGAAAATGGCTCTTCCTCATCACTACTCAGAGGAGAAATGCTTTTCAACATGGAGAGAAAAACAGGGTTTCATATTCCTGGGTTTTTCACATCCACTTTCCACTTTGTCGCCTGGACCTGAAGAGACATTTTAAAATCCTCTGATCATACAGGCGGGTGGCTGAGGTTTTTAGGAGGAGCAGGCATGATGTCTGCCCAACATGTGGGATTAGCACTTCGTTTTTGGCTAAAACTAAAGTGGGTCAAAAGCCCAAAGAAAAGGCCACTTCTGTGGCTGCACAAACAGTGGAGTAATATGTATAAATGTTACCAAGAAAATCTGCAGAATGTTTGCAAGCCCAACAGTGCAAATGTTATTCTTAAGACTCAAAAGAAATTTAATCAAGACAAACAGAAAAAGATGTTTTTCAGACTTAAGCAAAAATGTGTCCATTTCTTCCTAAAAAATATTGAGAAAAGTTTTCCCAAATAATGAATCTCGGCTCAGAATTCTGACCCATGAAAACTAACTTAAAACGACAATGAAGAGGCCAAGAGAGAAGCCTGTGAGTTCTAAAATTGCCACTCAGTGGAAAGACTTCAGAAAAAAGTAAAATGAAATACATCTTCATAGCTAAGCTAAGAAAATCATGTGGCTTTCTAGCAAAAGCACATCTGATTATTTGTCAGGCATTCAGGATCTGAGTGTTCAGGGTTCCCTGTGGCTGTATTTTCCACATTATAGCCACACCTTGACATAAGGAACCGCGGAGATTTGAAAGAACCTAAATCCCTTTCCACAGTTCATCACTTCCGGCTCCTGCAATAACTAGTTATCTGGTGTTCTTCCACCCAATCTGTTTCAAAATTTTATATGAAATGCACTATTTCTCACATTCTATTAAAAAAATTCCCTCTGACTATAGCCCTGCTTTGAGATATTATTACACAGTGAGACTGTGCCATTCCTGCCCTCTAACAAATTTACAATGCAAATATCATCCAAAGAGGAAAATTACATCACCTTACTATGAAGATGAGCTTTAGTTCATCAATCACTAATTGAGAAACTTAGCCAAATATTAATATAAATGTCCTATCTCTGTTGGACAGGACACAGAGCAGCGGTTTTGATTTGGTCATAAATTCCATCGCCCGTGAGCCTTGATGTCTGCTATCTTGCCCGTGCAGCAAGGGTCTTATCTAGGATGTGAATTTCAATGGAAGGCGGGCTGTCTTGAAAAGAAGTGAAGGGATGAGAAAGAAAAACTAGACTCAGAGGAATAACGGCATTTTCATTCGTGAACAGTTCAGATTAACGCATAAACAACAAAAACATTTTCGCAGCCAGGCAATGGTACTCTGTCTGCTGTCAACATTTCTCATGCTTTGGAAGAAGCCTGCTCAGCCAGGGTGACCTCTTTCCATAGCAGTGTGGCTATTCAGGCTGGTTCCAGGATGCAGTGCTTGTCCCAGTGTAGCTACATATGCTGCTCTACATTAGGGGGCCATTGAAGACATTTATTAAAAGTAACTTCCTCCTTTTTCTGTTTTAGTCTTTTGGATTCTGTTGATATTTACAGAGATAGAACCACTCTCAGCCGGGCATGGTGGCTCACACCTGTAATCCCAGCACTTTGGGAGGCTGAGGCAGGTGGATCATTTGAGGTCATGAGCTCGAGAACAGCTTCACCAACATGGTGAAACCCCATCTCTACTAAATTACAAAAATTAGCCTGGCATGGTGGCCTGTGCCTGTAATCCCAGCTACTCGGGGGTCTAAGGAAAGAGAATCACTGTGCCTTTTCCTGTGTGGCCCTTCAGTGAGGAGCCACAGGCAAGCTTGCCTATCCCTCCCTTCACTCCTCTCCATTGCCTCCTCTCTGACCAGAATCATCCTTTGAGGTGCCTCCAGAACCATAAAGTGTGATTTCAAAGCTTCCAGAGACTAAGTCTATGACAGCGTTCATTTGGTATCATATTTAGGTGATAACCATTACCATTGCCAATGACCTCAGTGTAGCAATGAATTGGCCATTCATGATGTGTCACTCCAGATTTCAGGGATTTAGCTTCAAATCTCTTGTACTTTAAGTCCTCTGATGACATACCCATCTTTCCTAGATAGATTACAAGTTGCTAAGAATGTGTGTATATATTCCTAGCCGATCTTTTATTCTGAGTCACTCTTGTGTTTTAACACAAATTAATTTCACTAATCATTACCTATTTGTAATAAGTACTATGGATATTGCATTTTATAGATGAAGAAACTGAGGCATAGAGTGGTTAATAAAGTTGCCCAAGATTTCACAGCCAGTAAGTGGTCAAGCCAAATTTCAAACCCAGCAATTTGGCCCCAGATTCAAAGCTCTTCACCACTTATATGCAATATTGCTTCCTGAGAGCCAGACCTACGTTTTCTTTATCTCTTTGTTTCTAGCATCTAGGACAAGGACTGGAATGTGAGAACACTGAATAAATGCTTGTTGAATGGGAGATGACTTGAAGGCAGAGTCCCTATGCTATATTCATCACGTGGAGTATAGATGCTCAGCTGACAGGATCCTTGAAGTGCACTAAGCATGACATCCTCTCACAGGCTGACCCTGGTGTTGTCTCTTTTATTCCAATCTGGGCTCCTCTTTCTTGCCAGTGTAGGCCTTCCTGGGATTATCAATAAAGCAAAGTTGATAATAGCATTATGATCCTATCTCTACCTGCTAATCTTTTCCTCACTCATACTAACTTATCTCTTCCAGTCCCTCTATTTCAAAATGAAATATGAAACCTCTATGTATTAAACAATAAAAAAAAAACCACGATCAGCTTTACATACTAAATTATACAGCAAAGGGGCTGATTTAGGAAAATCTTCCTTGAGTAGGTTCGTTTAACTTTACTCTGATCCAATCTTCAGGAATGTCATTGGCTAAAGACATCACTGTAGTCATGGTTCAATCTTATTCCAGACCTAATCCCCACCCAGTGGGATAAGTCAGTTCCTTTTGCCTCATAACATTCTTACTTCATTGAACTAAAATGTTTCCTATCTACCTTGGTAACTTTATTTTGGAAACTAACTGAAGCAGAAGATGTAGGCACATGCCTTCTATATGTTTCTGAAATATGATTGAGTGCTAACAGTTTCAGCATTGGGAAGGCAATGACCCACTTCCTGGGGTGGATACCCAGATCGCCTGGAGGTCAAGCACTTTCTCCTAATTAGGAGGCTATTAAGGAAGGAAGGTGCGGCGCATTAACTGAGCCTTGGGCTTTTTCTTTTTTTTTTTTTTTT